>NW_014008908.1:2771-3558 GCF_000611645.1 Monoraphidium neglectum | reverse complement strand
CGGCCCCGTCCCGCCTCGTCAGCGGCAGCGACGACGCCGCGCCGTTTGGCGTCGGCGGCGGCGCGGTCGCGGCGGCCACGGCGACGGCCGCGGCGGACGGCGCGGGGCTGGGCGGCGGCGGCGCTGGGGGGCCGGAGGAGGAGGGCGGAAGCTTCCCTTTGGCGAATGAGACGTGGTGGCGGCTGTACCAGGCGGCTTGCTTCGTGAGGGGGGAGCTGGGGGCGGCGGTGGACGCCGGGCTGCCGCTGCAGGTGGGGGCAGATGTGGGGTGGCAGAGGGTTGGGTCCGTGCTGGGATGGCGTGGGGTGGCGTGGAAAAGGGTAGAGTGGTGTGGGGTGCAGGGACGGTGGATCTTGGCTGGAAAGGTGTTGGCCAAGGGGTTCGCCAGGGGCAAATCGCGGATTTTGAATGTCGAACACGAAAGAGGGGGCGCGGGCGCGCGGCGCAGGGCTTCGGCCGGCTGTTTCCGGGGAGGCTCGGCGCCGCGGGAGGTGGGGGGCGCGCGCCGGCCGCGCTCCCGGCGCGGATGGGCCGCCGCAGCCGGGCTTGAAATGAAGGACAACGCGGCGGGGCCTGGAAGCACCCTTGAAGCGCGTACACTGAGCTCCTGGTCTTCTGCCTGGCTCGGACGCGTCTTACGCACGTCAGGGTTTAGGGTTATTTTGAACTAGTTTTGAGGCTCCACCCTTCCTGTGGCGCGTCGGCGGGCGCCGGCACCCGCACCTCACTCGGCGCGCCCCACCCCACGGGCCTGGGGCTCACACCAAACGGCCCCGCTCATGTCGGC
>NW_014008908.1:1757-2336 GCF_000611645.1 Monoraphidium neglectum | reverse complement strand
AAGCCGACATGTGCTGCGGCCGCCTCCGCCCTGCAACGACGACTGTGCCCCACCCTTCATCTCACGCCCCCATGCCCACTCCGATGCTCGACGTCCCCATCCCATGAGCCCCCATGGCTCCCGAAGCGGCCGACCGCGGGACGCCTCGACATTCCCAACCCTCATCCACCCCCCACTTCGCCTCCGCCCTCCCCCCCCCCGGAATCCCCGTGATGACTAACAGGAGTTCATGTTTCATGTGCTGCGGTCGTCATACGTGGTGGTGATGACGGCGCGCGACGAGCCGGCCAGCTTCAAGATATTCTCGACACTCAACGGGCGTGGGGTAGATCTGGGGGTGGTGGACAAGATCAAGGTGTGTGGGTTCGGGTTCCTTTTTTTGGGGGGGGGTGTTCAGGATTTGGGGTTGTGTCCTGCGAGAGTGAGCATGCATGCTCGTTTCGTGGTGTGTACGTTGTTTTTGTGCGCGTGATTGTGTGTAGATGTGGGTTGGTGGGTGTGTGTGTGCGCGTGTGCATGTGCCTTTGTGTTTGTTAGTGTGTGTTTGTTAGTGCGTGTTTCTTTCTTTTCTAGGTCCGG
>NW_014008908.1:0-1229 GCF_000611645.1 Monoraphidium neglectum | reverse complement strand
CCGCCACAGCACAGCGCTGCAGGGCAGCCGCAGCTGGCGGCGCGCAGCAGCACACGGCAAGTGTAATTGTTTGTGTGCACATGTATTTGTGGCGACAGATGCACCTGAGTGACTGTGTGCTTGGGCGCACATATGCTTTTCTTAAGCGTCCGGCACAACACACTCCTGTTTCCCTCAGCCAAACCCCTCCCTTCCTCAACAAACACACAAACGTACACACTCACACACACACACACACACGCACGCACCCACACACACACACACAAACGCACACACACACACACACACACACGCACACACACCACAGGCCGACCTCCTGCAGTCTCTCCCGCCCGCGCGCCGCGCCAGCTACGCCGACCGCTGGCTAGAGGCCGAGTCCCTTTTGGGCCGCCCCACATTCCACCGCGTGTTTGACCACATTATGATGGTTGACCGCGCCGCCGGCCGCGAGCGCGGGCCCCCGCTTCCCGCCGGGGACGGCCGAGGCGGCAGCGGCGGCGGGGGCGCGGGAGGAGGGGCCGGCGGCAGCGGCGGGGCGGCGTGGGTGGCGAGGGTGGCGGGCGGCGGCGGCGGGGGCGCGAGAGGCGCGGGCGAGAGCTGGTGGGATGAGGATTCTCGAAGCGGTGAGCGCTTGGCAAAGTGTGTGTGTATGTGTGTTCCTTTGTGTGCACGTGGCTCTTTTGCGTGCGTGGGTGTGTGTGTGTGTGTGCGTGTGTGCGTGTGTGTGTGTGTGTGTGTTGTGTGTGTGTGTGTGTGTGTGTGTGTGCGCGCATGCGCGAGCGCATGTGTCAATGCAGGTGGGCTGGTGTGTGCGCGTTTGCGCGCTCGTGCGTGTGAGGGCGCATCCTTACGCGTGGGTACGCGCATGTGTGCGTGTTCCTTCAGCGTTTGTTTTCACTTTCCTGTGCGCATGCACGCCTGTCCTCAATTCACAGACAAGGACATGTCATAGGGGCCAGGGGGGGGGGGCGTCCTTGCCAGTGGCGAGGCGAGTCGCGAGGGGCCCCTCCCTGACCACCACCACCACTCCGCCGAACGGGTGTCTGGCTGACCCGTGGTCCTCAGCGACGCCGCCTGGCTAGCCCCCCCCCCCATTTTACTCCGCCACCCCTTCACCACCACCTCTTGGCGCGTTCGTGCGGCCCCCCTCCGTCGCACGCATCCCCCGCAACTCAGGCGTCCCTCCGGCCCCTTTGCTCAACTCCACTGCACTCCGCTCCACTCCACCC
>NW_014008909.1:0-4060 GCF_000611645.1 Monoraphidium neglectum | reverse complement strand
CATAGACACCAATCGAACCCCTCCTCAATCATCATCCCCCCTACCCAACCCCCCAACCCCAGGGGTGGGCAAGGCCCTGGTGGAGCACCCCGTGGTGGCGTCAGTGCACCTCACAGGCAGCGCAGACACATACAACGCCATAGTCTGGGGCGGCAGGGACACGCCGGTGCGTACGCGAGCCCTGGCACGCCCCCCTTTGCGCGGGCGCGGCGCCCACTGCTCGCTCCCCCTGCACCGCCTGCCCCTTTTGCGTTTGGCTAGGCCTGTGGCTGGCCTGTTTGCTTTCGCTGTCCCGCTTTTTCTGGGTGCTTGCGGGTCGCGGCTTGTCGGTCGCCGTTGTTGGTCACTCGCATCTTGCCTGGCCCAGGGCTGCGGCAGCAGTGGGCCTTGCACTGGCGCTGCATCACTGCTGCCACAGCCCTGACCATCCAGGGGTTCAGGGATTTGGGGATCCAGAAATGCGGGATGATGCGGGTGATTTAGGATCCAGGAATGTGGACATCAGGGCAACCTCGGCCCGCCGGGGCCTGGGGGAGGGCCGCAAGCGAAGAGACGTGCCGCTGTGGCGCTGGTGGCCGACGCTGAGCCGCCGGCGGCTGTTTTAGACCCTGGGACGGGCGGGGGGGAGTGGGGGCGTGCCGCGACCGCGCCTGCCCACATTTGATCCTGATTGCTTGTCTCCCGCCCTGTAGATACACCGCCTGCGCTTCACCCTGCGTAATCCCCTCATGCCAATCCTCCCCCCCCCCCACAGCGCGTGGGCGAGCCCAAGCTGACTAAGGAGGTCACCGCGGAGCTGGGCAACGTCACCCCTTACATAATAGTGCCGGGGCCCTGGAGTGACGATGACATCCTGTACCACGCGTCCAACGTGGCGTCAGGGCTGGCGCAGAACAACGGCCACAACTGCCTGGCCGCTGAGGTGGCGGGGGGGGGGGGGCTGCGGGGTCGCTTTGAGGGTAGGCTTGCAGGGTGTGCTGCTGCTGCTGCTGTGTGTGTGGGGGGGGGGATGAGGCGTTTTGGTGCGGGTGCGTGGGCATGTAATTGCGCGTGCATGATCGTGTGGGTGTGTGCATGCACGCTTGCGTGCTTGTGAGTGTGAGTGTCTGCGGCGGTGTGTGGGTGAATGCGCGCATGTGTGTGTATGTGCGCGAATGTGCACATGCATGTGGTGAACAGGCATGCTGTGGGGCCCACAGATTGGGGGAAGGTACTTGGGTCTGGGAATCGCAGCGGCAGCCTTGCCAACCCGCTCACCCGGCGCCCAACCTCGGACGCGCGCCGTCGCCTGTCACCTGTCACCCATCAACCGTCAACCGTCAACCGTCACCCGCCGTCCCCGCCAGATCGTCGTGACGTCCAAGGACTGGCCCCTGAGGGAGAAGTTCGTATCCGCGCTGCGCGCGTGCCTGTCGGGCATACACGAGCGCGCCGCATGGTACCCCGGAAGCGACGCCAAGCGGGCCGCCTTCACCCGGCGCTTTGGCAACGTGAGCGGGCCCCGGCTCGGCAGGACCCCCGTTTTTTTTAAAAAGGGCGTTTTTGGGTTCCTGGCCACCTCTTGGCGGGAACGGGTCTGTCGTTTCAAAACAGCGGCTGTCGCAAGGGGCTGCGCGCGGCATGGTAGCCCATGCCTCGTTGTGCCTGCCTCTAAGAACGTGTTGCATACACCGCACCCACGCCGCCCGCGTGCGTCACTGATGGCGGCGCACTCCACCGATTGCTGACGCAGGCCGAGGGGCTGGGCCGGCCTGTGCCCGGGGCGGCCGCACTCGAGGGCGGCCTCAAGCCCCAGCCCTGGCTGCTGGCGGCAGGTGGGCGGCGGCGCGGGAGGGGGCCGGGGCCCGAGGCGTTCGTCAGCGCCGGCGGCGGCGGCGCGAGCGCGGCTCGGGTGTGCTCGAATCGACTGCAGGCATCGCTTGTCACTTGGTGCACTCATCCCTGGGGGGTAGCATTGTGAAACCGACTGGGGTTTCTTGAATTTTGCTGACCCCTGATGCTTTCCTTTCGCGTTTTGCAAGCCTCCTGCAACCTCTATCGGCGGGGCGCCTGCGAGCCTGAGCCTGACACCACGCGCGGCCGAGCCGCCCCCAAAGGCAATCAGGCCCGACCCCGCTCTTCACCCTGCCCAGCAACACCCGGCGAATACCTGCAACACCCGACAACCCCCGACAAACACCAATCAGCAGTCTGAATTGACCAACACCCAACCACCCTCAGTCAACCCCCAAATCTGAACGACCGCCACCCGGAAAACCACCAAAACCACCTGTAAACCCCCCAGGCCTGGCCCCCGACCAGGCGTCCACCCAGGAGGAGAACTGGTGCGGCGTGCTGCAGGAGGTCGCGCTGCCCGGCTGCGGCGGCGACGCGGCCGCGTTCCTGGGGGCGGCCGTGGACTACGCCAACAAGCAGTGCTGGGGCACGCTCGCCTGCAGGTGTGTGCACAAGTGTGTGTGTGAGTGTGCGCGAGTGTGTGTGTGTGTGTGTGTGTGTGTGCTACTGTGGTGTGTGAGTGTGTGTGTGCGAGTGTGTGTGTGTGTGTGTGTATGTGTGTGGTGTGTGTGTGTGGTGTGTGTGTGTGTGGTGTGTGTGTGTATGTGTGATGTGTGTGTGCGCGCGCAGGCGGGTCGCCTGAGCTGAGCAGGCCTGTGCAGGGCCAGGGGTGGTGCGAGGTCTTGCCGGGGGGGGAGCTGGGGTGCGCATCTTGGGGATGGAACACGGGCACGAGCGCGTGATGCACGCCGCACGCCTCTCTTTTCCCGTTCGAATCACTCATCCTGACCGTGTCCACGTCTCACACTCGCGCACTCCCCCCACACGCACCCCCCTCACACACACACACACACACACACACACACACCAATACATCGCTCCCCCCTCGGCGCTCGTCCTTCCCCGGTCTATAATCCCTCGCCTCCTTCCGTCCTCCAAGCCACTCCACACCACGCCACCCCACTACCGCCTCCCAGCGTGTTCGTGCACCCCGAGACGCAGCGGCGCCACGCGGAAGCCTGGGAGGCGGCGCTCGAGGGCCTGCGCTTCGGCAGCATCTGCGTCAACTGCCCCGCCACCACGGGCTTTGTCGCGACGCCGCTGGTGTGGGGCGCCTACCCTGGCAACACGCCGCAGGTGCGCTGCGCCCATCTCCCCCCGCCTTATGCCCCGCACAGCGCTGCTTGCCTGCTTACTGGACTGAGCGCTGCCCGAGCCGGCGCGGGGCCGGGCGGCCGGCGCCCGGCTGCCCGCGGGCCCCGGCGGCGGGACCCGTCGCCGTCCTCCTTCCCTCCTCCCTTCGCCCCGAGTGACACCACACAACTGCTGAACACCCACCGAACAAACGCCGATCCACTGCTGAACAACCAGTGTGTATAACCACCCACCCGACCCCACAACCTCCCCCGTCCCCCCCCCCAGGACATCGGTTCCGGTGACAGCTACGTCCACAACACATACCTCCTGGACCACCCCGAAAAGTCGGTCTGCCACGCCCCCTGGACTTACAGCCCGCAGCCCCTCTGGTCGGTCTTCCAGTTGGGCCTGGAGGCGGCGATGCCGCCAGCGCTGCGCTACATCGTGAGCCAGGACAGGCCGCTGGTGGCGCTGGCATATCTGATGCAGGTCGCGGTGCACGCGCTGCGGGGCTCGGTGCCGCCGCCGTGGCCGTGGAGGTAAAGGGGGGGGGGGCGGCTGCTGAACTGGCTTTTCCGTTCCGGCGATTTCGTTCCGGCGGCGGGCCGGTCCGCGGCCGGGCTTGGTGGAGGGCAGCTCCCGCTGCGGCGGCCGCGGGCGGGCGTTGACGGCGGCGCATCCTTTCGCGGGTCGGGCGCAAGGCTGTGCAAATGCATACTCACGCCAATTTTTCGGGCATCCGACGACGCTGCAATGCACCCCTGCGCTTGGGGTTTTGATTCGCCAATCCTGAAAACTAGTGTGGGGTGGCTGCTTGCACAGGCTTGTCAATAGAGCGTGCATCCGCTTGAATGGGTTCATAAACTTCGGCGCGCGTGCATGCCTCTCGTGCATGCAACAGCGCGGGGGGTTGCGGGGAGGGCGGGGG
>NW_014008910.1:0-4063 GCF_000611645.1 Monoraphidium neglectum | reverse complement strand
GCCGCCGGCCCTCCGAACGACGGGGCGCTCGGGCCGGGCCCCTCCCCAGCGGCGGCGACCGGCGCGCCGGCGAACAGATCGTCGTCGGCCGCGCCGCCGGTGCCCTGGGGCGCGGCGGGCGGGGGCGCGGGCTGGCGTCCCTCCCTGATGGCCTTGTTGATCTCTGCTGCGCGCCAGGCGGCGTAGCGCTGCTTCTCAAAGAGGTCGGGCTCCATCTCACCAAACTGGTTCAGCACCTGGGGCGTTGCGGGGATGTGTTGGGGGTGTGTTTGGGGCGGCAGTGGGGCGAGCTGGGGTGTTGTGTGGGCGTTGTGGGGCGTTTTGGGGGGCGTTCTTGGGTCGTGTGGGGCCGCGGGATTCGGCCTCCAGAATCGGACATAGGGAGGGGGAGGGAGAGGATGACGGTGTGCGCCAGGACAGGCGCGCATGCATGATGTGGGGCGGCGTGTGTGGGGGGCGCTCCTCTGTGCGAGCAAGCAACACGGACACCCTTGCGTCGACGTGCGTGCGTGCGTGCGCGCGAGCATGCAAGCAACGTGCGTGAGGGCACAAAAACACCACACCGGCGCGTGCATCCATCCCATGTTCCGAGGCACGCTGCGCGGGCGCGCGAGAGGGGGCGGCGCTCACGTCATAGAACACGGACGAGGCCCAGAAGGCGCGCGCGGTGTCGATGTTGGCGCGCCCGGCGCGGTCCACGCGGTTGGCGCGGCGGAATATGTTGGAGGCGAAGCTCTCGCAGTGGTACCTGGGAATGGGTGTGTGTGTGTGTGTGTGTGTGTGTGTATGTATCGTCGTCTTGATCAGGAGGGTGTGCGCACAGAAGAGCGAGTGCGTGCAATCAAAACTATTGTGTGTGGCGCCTTGGAACCGTGCTTGTGTGGAGGCGTGTGTCCGTTGGCGCGAACGTGCCAGGGAAGGTCGCGCAGGATCGACGCCGAGGCGCCCGCTGGCAGCGGCGCCTGGCGGTTCGAGGGCGCCTGGCGGGTGGAAAAGTATCAGGCGAAAGTTGCGGGCTGCCTCGTGTGCAGCCCCCCCTGCCCCGCACGCTCCTTGCTGCCAGCCACGCGAGCCTGGCAGGCCCACCGACCCACAGCACCCCGCTGCTTTCAAATTTACAGCACCCCGCCGCTCGCACCCAACTGCTGAGGCCGGCCCCCCTAGCAAGACACACCCGCTCCCGCCCGCACACGCGTCCAGGGGCGGCAAACAGTCACAAGCGCGCATCCCGCTGCCCTCAGACGCACTTGTCGCCCTCTGGGTCGAGCGGCGCCACCCTGGGCTTGTCCTTCTCCAGCTGAATCAGCAGCGCCCTCAGGAGGCCATCAATCTCCTTGTGGCGGTTCGTGATCTTCAGGGCCTGAGATTCGGAAGCCGGGGGGTCGGGTGTGGCATAGATGCGCCGCATCGGGGCGCGACGAGAATGTGTATCGGCGGGTCATGTGACCGGGGCGGAAGGCAGGGGCGCCGCACCTGATCCACGGCCCACAAGCGGCAGTAGTAGGCCACCTTGAGGTCAACCGCCTGCACCTCCTCCGCGCGCTGCATGGGTAGGGGTGAAGCGGGCATGGATGGCGCCCGACATGCCAGGCACCGGCAGGTGGGTCGGGCGCGCTGGCACCGAGGCAAGCTCCGCGGCACGCGCCGCAGCGTGCTGCACTGTTGCGCGGTCACGTGCAAGGATAGGCGGAAGAAAATACAGTTACCTGAAGGTAGGGAAGCACAAGCTTCTTCTGCGCCTCTAGATCGGCCATTTCGGCAGGCTCTCAAGACCGATGCAAGCCCCTACTTTTCGAGCATAGCAAATCGTTCAACCAAATAGACAGGCCTTGCAGGACACCCCCGCGATCGTTTTCGAGCTTGTCATTACTGCAGCTTCCCACTTCATTGCAGCGCTCCGCTGCTGGTGTCAAAGCGGCGTTCTGTCCGTCGCCTCCTCGCACAGCGGCCGCGCCACCGCCCAAGCAGAGACTGCAGTGTCTAGCCTTAGCTCACAAGGAAGCCGCAAGGGCGCCAGCTGCTTGCAGCAGCCCGGAGAGCGGCGAACAGTCGGCCGTAGCAACTCGCAGGGCGGCCAGGAGGGCGGGCGGCCAGGAGGCACGGCGCCGCGGCGGCAGGCCGCACGCAGCCGCATGCATGCTACTCTCTGCGGCGGGCGTCGCGGCACTGGGGACGCTCGTGGCATGGCTAGTTGCGAGTGAGCACCCTGCCACCAGCCGCACCCTGCCTGCCGCCCAGCCAGCCGTCCTCACGCCAGCGAGAGGCAGCTGCAGGCCTCCCCTTTGCATGTTGTTTGTCGCACGGCTGCTCAGCCACGATGGCCGCCCGACGCTCCGCCCCGCGCACCCGCAGGTCAGCACGGGTTTGCGCCCAACGCGTGTGCCGGCGTCGAGTCTTACCTAGCCGCTGAGGTCGTCGGCCAAGACCTGGCCATACGGCAGCTCACAGACGCCGTCTGCCACCACCTGTCACGCCCCCGCCCCGGGCGCCCACTCATCATATCCGCCCACGGGCCGCCCGGCGTCGGGAAGACGCTGAGTCACCAGCTGCTGGCGCGCGCGCTGTACAGCTCCCGGCCGGCCGGCGCGCTGCAGTGCCCGGGCCGCCACTGCCGCGGGTACAAGGTCCGCGCCATGCACGTCGGCAGGACCTCTGCGCTCGGGGCCGCCCCATGCGCATGCCCTACAGTTGCGCTCGCATGGCCTCACCTGCAGCCTGTGCGGCACTGGTACATGCATCACATGCCCCTGTCCCTTTCCGGCCCGGACACCTCCTCATCACGTAACCCTTAGGTGTTCTACGGGATGGATTACTTAATCGCCGAGAAGGGCGCCCGCCTGGAGGCGCTGAAGGAGCAGCTGCTCGCCCACCTGCGAGTCACCGCAGAGGCGCTGGTGGTCATTGAGGAGTATGACAAGCTGGACTGTGAGGCCCGCGGACTGTGGCGGCAGCTGCTGCAGCACCCTGAGCGGCTCAACATCACGTGGGACCGGTGGGCAGGGCAGGACGAATTGTTTTGCCCCCAGGGGGAGAGGGGGCGCGCCGCTGCTGCGCCCGCTCCAGTTGCCGAGGCGGCCGCGCGGCCGCTATCCGGAATGGCAGCTGGCGGGGCGGTCGCTGCACTGGTCTGCACTTGGTCACGCGATTGACGGCGGCCAGGGCCCCCTGAACAGCAGCACTTTGAATGGCGCTGAAACCTCTGATGTGCTAGTCAAAATTGCGTCATCAATCCCTCAGCTTTGGCCATGACCGGCCGCGGTGATCCCTGTGTCAACCGCTGGCCCCGTCAGGTCGATCGTTCTGATGGAGTCAAACCTGGGGATGTCAGAGCTGGAGCGACTCATCAGCAACGCGGGGGACAGGACAAAGGTGACGCTACGCGGCGACTCAGCGGGCGGGGGCCGTGCGCGCGGCGGGCCCATGCGAGGGATGGGGGAGGGACGAAGGCAGCTTGGTATTGCAGAGGGCTGGAGGGATTAGCAGGTTGTGCAAGTTTGATGTGGCGGAGCCATCTGTCACCAGAGCTACGCCCCAGAGGGGCCCGCCGCCCCAAGCAGACCACCCGTCGCTCGAGTCCCCTCGCCAGCACACACCCGCACGCACGCGCGCACACACGCACGCACGCACGCACAACGCGCGCGCACACACACACACACACACACACACACACACACACACACACACACACACACACACACACACACGCCCGCACGCCCGAATGCCTGCAAGCCCGCACGCCCGCGCCCACGCACACGCACACGCGCACGCACACCGCCAGGTCACCGCAGAGGGTGCGGAGCGGGCGCTGCGTGACCTGGTCTTTGACCACTGGCAGCGGTCCGGCTGCGAGTCATTCGAGGACACCCTCAAGCTGACGTCACTGGTGGACTTCTACCTGCCGTACCTGCCCCTGGAAAGGGCGCACGTCGCCGAGCTGGCGCGGAGGGCGCTCGGCTACAGGGGGCGGGAGCTGCGGGTGGCTAAGGGGCTGGGGCTGGAGTGGGGGGAGGAGGTGGTGGAGTTTATCGTGGATAAGGTGAGGGAGGCGGGATGGTCGTACGGC
>NW_014008911.1:0-4064 GCF_000611645.1 Monoraphidium neglectum | reverse complement strand
CACACACACACACAAACCCCCAAAGGTCCGCACCGACCCGCTGCAGCGCCTGCACACGCTGCACAACCTGGCAGAAACGCTCGACACTCTCGCGCGCAAGCAGCAGCAGCAGCAGCAGCAGCAGCAGCAGCGAGAGCAGCAGGCGCCGCCGGCCGCCGTGCCACGCACCCTGCGGGACGGGTCCCTCAGGGCGGAAGCTTCCGAGCTGCGGGACGCTTACCTGGCGGCCAGGGTGGCGGAGCTGACGGCTCAGAGGGCCGCCTACGCCAAGGCCAAGTCGGCCGCACAGAAAGGGGCCGCCGGCCGTGCAAAGAGGACGGGCCCGGCGGCGGCGGGCGGCGGCGGCGGCGGCGTAGGGGCGGCGGGGGTGGCGGAGTTCGCGCGCGCGCTCGCGCCCGGCGCGGACGGCGGCGATTTGCTCAGCGGCGGCTTGCTCGGCAAGGGAGGAAGAGTGACGGACGAGGAAGAGGAGGAGGAGGATGAGGAGGAGGGGGCGGCCGTGTCACGAGACGCGTGGTACATCGCAGCCATAGACACGCTCGAGGCCGCCGGGCGAGGCCCCGAGGCGGCCGAGGCCGTGAAGGCGTCCCTGCTGGAGTCTGAGCAGTACAACAGGGCGGGCGCCCAGAACGCCACTTCGATCGCCAGGAGGTGCGGCCGCGGTGCCTCCGATTTTGCTGGGGCGCGGCCTGATTCTTGCGCATCTTCCCCCTTGGCTGGGCGTGCACCCTGTGACGGCCGCCTCCGTTGCGTCCACCGCCGTCGTTGTAGTGTCGCTGTTAGTTTTGTTATTGCTGTTATAAACCGTAAGCTAACGATCACCCCTCAACCTCTCCACCCCTCGACCCAGGTTCTCCACGCTGGGCGGCCTGAAGCTGCTGTTAGCCGCTGAGCTGGACGCGATCGCAAAGACAGGCGCGGGTCAACATGCGCTGAGCCACAGGGTTTGGCGGGGGCAGGCGGGGCCGACATATAGCAAGACGGGCTTTGCAGGGGTTGCTGGGGGCCGCCTGCAGGAGCGGAGACTTCCGTCATCACTGTCAAATGACAACCCAGCCACACAGGTTCCATCCTGGACGCACTCTCAGCTTTCAAAACGCGTTCCCCCCTCCTTCTACTTGCTCATGGCAGATCAGCACCTACGCCAGCACGACCCTCTCTCAGTCACTTGCTGACGTCAGCAAATGCCCACCATCCCCCCGCGCGTCACCAGGTGCCGCCGTCACGACCAACCTTGAGTCCCTCGACGCCAGCTGCGACGCGCCGCCCCCTGCTCTGGTGGAGCAGGCCGCCACCTGCGGCCGCTGCCGCGCAGAGCTGGGGGCACGCGGGCGGCTGTGCACGCACTGCCGGCTGGACGAGGCGACGCTGCAGTGGGAGCTGCGGCTGTTCACGCTCACGACGCGCGCGCTCGCGCTCGGTGCGGCGGTGAGCGGCCGGGGCGCCCCCTGGCCGACGGCCGGCGCTGCTTTGCGGTGGCGTTTTGTGCCAGGGCGCCGCTACCCCGACAGGCCTCCCTCTTGGTTCAATGGCGTGCTGGCAGCGGTGGCTGAACCCCGGTGTCTTGTGTTCATGCCCGGTCAATCCGGTCAAACATTATCGACTCATTTTCTGGCCCCCCTCCCTTCCTCAACGCGCACATGTGCGCACTTGACATGCATTCACACAGGCATACACCATCCCAATCATGACCTGATGCCCCCAATCCATCCTCTCAAACGTGAATGTTTGGTTCGTTTTTGTGGGATGTTACAACACCCCCCACCATTCATCCACCATCACAATGTCCTGCCATTTTACTGGCCCTTGCAATCACTAACGCAGGTGTCAGCAGAGGCGGCCGCGCGCCAGGCGCAGGCCCAGACGCTCCGCCGCATCGGCCGGGGCGGACTCAACGAGACAGGGCTGGAGGGCGGCGGCGGCCTGGACGGCGGCGCGTCGGGCTCTGGCACTGCTGACCTGGCGCTGCTGGAGGGGGGGCGGCGCGGGGACGCGCTGGTGGCTGAGACGCAGGTGCCTGGGGGCTGGTAGTCGCGCGTCTGCCCAGGGTGGTGCGGCGCTGCCAGTACGATTGGGCAGTGCCTGTCTGGCGCCAACCGCGGCTGCACTCGCCTGGGTTTGCCGCTCTGGCCCAGCGCACAGCCGCTGTTTCGCATCGCGCAAGCGCCTCCCCAATCACCTCAAAAATCGATTCACCTCTGCTGAAGCTGCGCTGCGACGGCTCATGCGGCCGTTTTTGCTTTTTAAAGGTATCCGCCACCCAGCGCACATGCCTGCGCCCTCCACGGCTCCCAAGCTGACCCGCGCCCGAAACTTCTTGCAAATCCAGGTGTTCCGCCACCCCTCCGAGGCGGAGCGCACTCTGAGGCTGCTGATGCAGCAGCTGGCGCGCCACGGCGGCAGGTCAGGGGGCAGCGCCCGCGCTGGCGGCGGCAGGGACGGCGCGTCACGCTCTTTGGGGAGGCAAGGTGGCACTGTCATGCACCCGTCAACCAATACATGTGTGTGAATGTATGGACAATTCAGCAATATCACCACTCCCGCACCCACCCACCCACAACCCCCCAAGGCAGCATGCCCCCATAGTGAAGGCGGCCCAGGCCCACCTGGAGCGGCTTGAGGCCACGCGGCGCCTCTTCCTGGCGGCACGCTCCCTCATGCTGGCCCAGCGCATGCTGCTGTGAGTGTGTGAAAGGATTTTTTTTAATTTTGAAAGGCAGGGGGTGGGGGCAGACCAGGCCGAAGTGGGAAGGAGGTGTTGTGGCCTGTTTTTAGGGGGACGCGGGGGGAGCATGCTGGCGCGAGTGCGTTGGAGTGGGGGTGGGGCGCTGGAAGACCCAATCGTGGTGGTAGAGGGAGTGGCTTATCCAGCCGCTGCCGGGAGGGGACGGGCATGTTGTTTGCAGTGGGCATGGTGGGTGGGGGAGAAGAGGGATCAGCTGCCCACCTGCAAGGGCCTGCCTGGAGACCAGCGCGGTCAAACTTTGGCGCTGCGCGATCCGCGACGTTGTGTCGCTCGTGCGTTAGTCAGGGGCGGATGCACAGACCACAGGCGCGCTGCGCACCGCATGCACCCGTGCATGCATTTGTGCGTGCCAAACGCGCGCAGAAGCGCAGACACACGTGCCCTTGTTCAAACGCATCCACAGCTCAAAAGCTCGCCACCATTTCCTCAACCGCCCCCCTTGGCAACAGGCCACCACCCAAATCCAACAGTCGCGCACCCTGCCCCACCCGCCTCCCCCCTGCACACGCTCCCTCATGATACCCTCCACCCGCACCAACCCACATCCCAAACCCCAACCCCGCCCCCGAATGCGCTGACTCAGCTACGCCCACGATGAGCTGGAGATGGCCACCCTGCGCATGAGGCTGCGGCTGCCTGGGGAGAGCGTGGCGCCCCACGAGGCCGTTTACAAGGTGAACCGTGCAATTGTCGGGCGCAGTTGTCATTTTTGGCGCTGCGCTGGTCGGCTGGGCCCCCGAAAGGGAAAGGCCCAGGCACGAGCAGTGGTGATAATCACACTGAACCGGCAAAAATGGCAAAAGCGGCTAGCCCTGGCGGCCGCCGCCGTTTCGGATCCATAAGCAGCTTCTGGCGCTCTTTCGTTGGCACCAGCGAATCAAATGTTAATGCAAGGCAAAGTGTGTGTCGCACCCCACGAGGCCGTCTGCAAGGTGAACTTCGTTGGGCACAAATACTGGGTGGCACATGTTTGCAATGAAGTGGTTGGGTGCGACCTGAAAAGGCAGGCCCCGCGCACACGAAATATTTGCAACCATGAGTTGTAGGGGGCAAGGGGCTTCGTCTGGCGGCCGCTGGCCGTTCTAAGACCACGAGAAGCTTCTGAGGTGCACGTTGTTTGCAGACGATGCCACACAATGAAACGCCAATGTGATCTGGCGCGCCGTGTTGGTTTGGCAGCTGCAGGGGCAACCGCTGCTCCCAGCCTCCGTACACCCTCCACTCCGCCAGAACCCGCCCCCTCACGCCCCAAACGCCCCGCTCGCACTCTGCCACCTCCGTCTGACCTCATCCCGCTAAACCCCGCCCGACCCACTGC
>NW_014008912.1:0-4064 GCF_000611645.1 Monoraphidium neglectum | reverse complement strand
CCCCCGCTGTTCGAAAGCCACCAGCCTGTTTTACCGTTTCGGACACACAAAGGGTAGGCAAAACATGGAAAGGCAGTGCTTGAGGCAAGGGTCTGCGTGCTGGTTCGAAGAGTGCAGCAAAGGGCTGCTGCACGTGTGGAGGGGTGAAGGGGTATGAAATGTGAGGCACACACTCGCAGGGTGTGGCTCGAGGAAATGCCGGCACACTGGCGTGAATCCACGCTTGCTGCATCGACCCGAGTACGCCCCTTCGCTCATCCCTACCCGCAGTTCACTCTACTTTGCAGTAGAATCACCAGCTCTTGGATTCATCGAGCCTCGCCCCATAACCTGTCCACTCCTGTCTGAATGTGGCCGCATTTTTGACGGCCGGCCGGACGCGCTGACTGTGTTCAACGTATCATCGAAGTGACCGTGCAAGTGCCTGCACAGGTGCCAACGTGCTCTTGACTGCAACCGTGACCGATGCATGCTAGACATTGACTTTGATGGGCAGTACAGGGACACTCTGGTGGTGTGGAGTGGCATTGTAGCCGGCACAAATTCCCTTCGTGGCAAATCTCGCGGGTGACAAGAGGGTGCCCCCACATCTTTGTGACCCACGAGCAGTTCAAGCGACCACGTCAGTGCTTCAACACCCTTGAACACGGCAGTCTCGCACCAAGTGCGAACCAACATGGCCATGCCGCCTCGCCCCACCGTGCAGTTCGGCCTGCGTATAGCTCAGGTTTGTGTTGACGTATTTGAGCTCGTCGTCTTCTCACCGAGCGAACGCGGGCATAGGCCAGCCCATCGATTGCTGGCGATGCGGCCGGTGCCAGCTCGCCAGCTCTACACTAGTGACGCCACGGGGACACGGTGGCCTTCAGTCCCACCAACGCCTGACCTTACGTACCACTTGAGTACAGCTTATTTCTATGAACCAGCCGGCAGCAGGCAACGCGACCAGGCTCTCCCAGCTCCTTCTCCCTTGCTGCACGCTCTGCCCACCCAAATCACTCACCGCCGACGGCAGCACCCCTCAGCCACGTGTCGCTCGGACCCCTTCGCACCCTCGTAACAACCTAGGTGGTGCTGTCATTCATCATGCTGGCGACGGCCGGGCACGTGTCAAACCGGCTGGGCGTGGCGTGGACCCAGGTCTACGGCGGTGTGGGCCTCTCTATTTTCAACGGGGTCTGCGGGCTGCTGACGGCTGCACTCTACCTGGCCACGCCGTACATCGCCACAAGGGTGGAGAATGCTCACACACGGAAGCTCCAAACGTGAGCGGACGGGTGCCGGCCGTGGGGCCGGCCGCTGGCGGCTTGGCTGGGAGAGCCACGGGTCAAGCGCAGGCGCGCGCAGCCGGGTGGGGGTGCACAAAAGGGACGGACCAGTGAGCGGCGTCGGCAAGTTGTCTAAGCTGCACCGACGGCGCCGCCACCCGTGGAATCAGTTGTCTGCGCGGCCCGCCTTCACAAGAACCTCAAAAAGTCACCGTGCTGCCCCGGCCTTCCTGCCCCCAGGGCCCTGCCCGGCCTGCTGGACGTAATACTGTCCGGCTTCTGGTGCCTCTTCTGCCTGGCCGGCGCCGGTGCGGCCGCCTCAGGCATCGGCGCGTCCTCCTGCTCCGACGGCTACTACTACTCCCGCTGGTTCTACGGCTGGTCGTCGTCGCCGGGCTTCTGCGCTGCGTGGGGCATCGCCATCGCATGCGGGTGGGTTCCGACTCGTGCCCGGAGGCGGGCCGAGCTGCCTATGTTGCAGCTGCAGCTGGCACCTGCTGCTTGGTTGCGCCTGGGCTGCACAATACACATCCTACATTTGCGAATAATATTGCAATGTGCAAAACGGGGGAAACACCATTTGTGTGAAGCGTGCGCGCGCTGTTCCCGCCGCGCGCTCATCCTTCAGCCAGCAGCGCTCACGGCTGCGCTGTGAACGCACGCCCCAGGTTCTTCCTCGTTGTGGCGTGGGGCGCGAGCGCCGTTCTGGGCGGCCTCGACATGCGCGACGGCAAGGGGCTGGTGCCAATCCGCGCCCGCGACGGCAAGGCGCCTGCCGCCGAGGCTGGTGAGCTGCTTCGTTCCAGCCCACGCACCCGCCCCCAATGGTTCTGCTCAATCACGCCGTACGCAGGTCCGGCGCATAAGCTGCGGTTGGATTCCAAGATTCGCAACAATGTTGCTTATAATCACTGCTCACTCCTCCGCCGCCGCGCCGCCACTGCAGCGACCGACGATGCTAAGGCCGCGGACGGCGGAGCCCCGACGGCGACCGGTGGCGTCAAGGAGGCCTCGCCCGTGGAGAGCGTCTGAGGGCAGTCCGCGTGCTGGCCGCGCGAGCCTCACTGCAGAACTTGCAACAGCAAGCGGTTTGCCCGCATGAAGACCAACTCGTCAAGCCTGGCGCTTCCTTGCTTCATGGGAATGAATGTGTGATGCTAGTGAGCCGCCTGGCTCACCAGCAATGCCGACGGCGTCGCGATTGGCCGACTGCAGACGCGTACACACAACACTACAATTGTGCAGACGCTGCCAAAAAAATGAACGAGGACCTTTGACAGACGTAGGGTCTCATACAGCTGTGTGAGGACTGCGGGGCAAGGAGACTTGGAGGGCACTTTTGGCTGGCTGATGGCTTGTGTTGCAGGAGGTTTGAGCTTGCCATAACCCAGCAATTCGCCTTCACACCTTGAGCTCTGCGCGAGCCTCTTTTCATTTTCTACCTTTGACACGTTACACCACCACCACCACCGGCACACAACTACATCTCCACCATCCATGACTTGGCTTGCTTGCGCCTTGCCTGAGAACCTCGCTTTGCCTGGTGTTCTTGTTGCAGCCTGTCCCCCTTTGCCTTCATGTCTCAAGCCCCTGGAACTAAAGCTCAACCAGTCCTTCTTGCGGTGATTTTCTGCTGCGGCTTCCTACACACACAATTGAGTGCGGGCGCGCACGCTTCCGTACGGCCGAGAAGAGAAGAGCATATTCACAGCACTCCCACCGCTCCACCAATCCCCACACAACATTCCTCATCCAGTACTTGTAAAAGATATATTATGCCCCACCACCATACCATCAGTGTATGACATCCGTATTCATACCTCCCTTGGGCAGTGGTTCGCTGGCATGGGTGGTCGTCGGGGTCCGGTCAATTGATTCAAGCAGGAGTTGACCGATAAAGGCTCGCATCGTCCCCACGTGCTGCACCTCCCGACCATACACTGTATACCGACAGTATCTTAAGTGTGGGTTTCTGTGAGTTGGGGCATGATATACTGCACGCAGGCTGGCTTCTTTTGTGCCTGCCGCTCGCGCTGCAGCACCCCGTTTCGGGCCATTCGTATGCGCGGTGGCCTGCCTCGTCTAGTAGTATCCATGAATGATTTCGATCACTCACACATTCACTGAGCTGCGAGCCTGAGCTTGGGGCCTGGGAATGAAACAGGGTCACCCAGTTACCCGAGATCAGCCACCATCCTGGTCGGCAGGTTTGCAAGGATTGGTCACTGAGCAATAATCAGCATGCCCTTGAGCCACGAATGAGGCTCCATCATCTTGCGTGCGCTGCTCCCACGGCTCGATCCGCGGTCGCAGTGCTCACGCCCTCGCTCTTAGGGACGTCTAGGCGTATCGGATCCGTGCAGCCGCGATCGAGCGCTGCTGCTCGCTGCACCTGGCCGCACCCTGTGCAGCACAGCCCCGTGCGCTGCTCCACAGCGAATTGCGTGATGGCATCGGCGGCCCCGCCTGCCCCGGAGCAGGTCTCGGCCAACAAGCATTTTGGAGGTGACTCTATTGTTGTACTGGCTGCGGCAGCGTTGTGTCATGTAGGAGCGCCGGGCAAGAGGCAGCTCACTCGCACATTGGAGCTGAGCCGCGCTGTTGGGCCGTCATTCAGCCACTGCTGCACGCGTGGGAAATTCAACATCATCAAATAATGTGGCAGCCCTTGCACAACGGATCCTACACTTTCTCCAGTAGCTGACAAAGCCAGGACTCCCATGTGCGTACATACATCCCTCATGGCAGCATGCTGAGTTCTCACAACAGCCCGTCGGGTGCGCCCCCCACCCCACC
>NW_014008913.1:2043-4688 GCF_000611645.1 Monoraphidium neglectum | reverse complement strand
TGCATGGGTTATGCGCGGCTCTGGCGGCTCGAGCCGCAAGCCGCTGCATCACAGGCCCCTGTAGCCGGCGCCTGGTGTGTGTGTGTGTGTGTGTGTGTGTGTGTGTGAGAGAGAGAGAGTGCGCACGCGCGTTTATATTGTCTGCGCAGCCCCCGCCAGCTGCTTCGCGTGCAGTGCAGAGCCTGCAGTCGGCCGGGGCGGCGCTGGGCGTCCCCGCCTCGAGCGCCTGGCGGCGCGCGCCTCCCGCATCATCCGAGGTCCCACACCGCTGCGACAAGAGCGCCGCCCGCACCGCGGTTAGATCTGCAGCCGTCGAATCCGAATCCAAGCATGTTCCGATATCAAGTTTCTCAGTATGGATGTTTGCATTTCGAAATGCGTTCGGATCTGCACCCCCAGGGAGGACGCATGGGACAGCCACGGGCGGGGGCGGCGCAACCGCACCATGCAGCGGCGGGAGCGCTTCAGCATGAGCGACGAGTCGGACTCGGACTACTCCGCGTCGGACGAGAGGTGCGGGCCCTGGACTGGACTGGACTGGGCTTGACCCGGCGCCGGCGTCGTCGTGAACGCGTGCTCTGGGGCGCCAATCTGCATGCAGCACGCTCATACAGCGGCCTCGCCGCCTGCTGATTGGAGATGGATCGCATGCTCATAGACACGCCTCCCTGTCTCCGTACTGTGCGCGCACCGCAGGGGCGGCGGCGGCGGCGGGGTTGGCGGCGGCGGCGCGGGCGGCGACGACGACGACGATGATGAGGAGTTTGTGCCCGACGCGGAGAGGTGAGGATCCGGATTGGACCGGACTGGATCGCGGCGGCCTCTCTCATACGTACCGGGCAGCTCTCTAGGCGCCGCGCACGCGTCCGGCAACACACGGCGGCTGGTGCAGCGCAGGCAACCGCGTTTTCCCGCCACGTTCAAGGCGCCAAGCGGGCGCCCTCTCCAGGGGCGAGGCGTCCTCGCCACAAACATCCTGCACAATGCGCCCTGTCTCAAAAACGCCCCGCGCCTCCTCAACCGCCGCCGCGACAGGCAGTCCGACGACGAGGAGGACGACGACGAGGACGCTGAGCTGGACGCTGAGATGATGAGTCAGCTGCGCGCGGAGGGCGCCGCCGCCAACCGCGGCCGCGGCGGCGGCAGCATGGCGGCGATGGCGGCGGCGGCGGCGCGGCGGCGGGCGTTCGAGGCCGGGCTGCCGCCTCTGATAGAGAACATGCACGTGGGTGGCGGTTTGCCGCGGCTGCTAGGCTGCTGTCTTTAGATGTGGGCCCGCACTTATCCTCGCGTGCGGCTTCTGCCGCTCCCTCTCCTCACCTCCCCTTGTCCCCCCGTCCCTAACACCCTCTCTCCGGCCCCCTCTTCCGCCCTGTCTCTCGCAACCCGCACCCCACCCCCTCCCAAACGCCCGTCCGTGAAACGCCCACCCACCCACCGGCGTCCCCGCCTCCCACCCCCTGCACCCCCAAACCCTTCTCATTTTGCCTGGACGCTTTGCTCGCACAAACCCCTCAATCTACGCAAAATCGAAATCCTTGTTTCACACAGGCCGGCGTCCAGGGCATGCGTGTGTACGGCCTCAACGCCCAGGAGCGCGCCGGCCTTCTCGACGCCTTCCTCGCGTTCGGCCTGCGCCCCGCCGCCAGCGGCGACCCCGCGGACGTCTTCAAACACATGTCGGACGCCGCGCCGGGCAAGAACCTCAAGCACGTGGGTTGGTGGGGCGCGAGTGTAGGATGGCTTGAACCTTGCAGCTTTGGGCTTGCCGGAGTGTGCGTGTGTGTGTGTGCGCATGTGTGCATTTGTGTGTGTGTGTGTGTGTGTTTTGTGGGAGGAGGGGCAGGGGGCTACAGGGTCTCGGCGCCTGGCGCGGGGGCAACGGACGCTCGAGCGGCCGGCAGCGCCGCGCAGCGCGCCGGCAGCGGCGCTGCTCCGCACAACCTGGACGGATGATGTTGGGGGCTGCAAGTCGACTGGGCGGATCGCAAGCAGGGACGCGCGGCGAGGGGGTAAAACGCAGGTCCGGCGGCGCAGCCTCTAGACCAACGCTGCGGAGGTTGTTCCGCCAGCGCCTCCCCTCCTCCCCGTCTCATTGATTCCCTACTCAAACCTCAACACCGCGGCCTGGACCCCGAACCCCACCCCTCTTCCCCCTGCAGATCGCGCATTACGTGAATCTGCTGCTGCGCCACACGTCCGTGCCCGTGGTGGCCGGCACGGACACGTTTCCTGACGGCGTGCCGCGCGCGGCCACGCTCGGCGCATACAAGGCGTCGCAGGTGGGGATCGAACCCCCGCCCGCAATTTCTCCCTCACCCTCCGCGCCCGGCCCCGGCCCCTGCAAGAAAGCATGCCCGGACCCAGAGAGGGGTTAAACACGCCTCGGGGGCCGCGTTTACTGTCCAAATACAAGCGAGCGAGCATTCGTTGGCAAAGGCAGACGCCAGACACCTCAGGCCCCGGCGGTCCCCACCGGCCTGTCCCCGCCAGGGCCGGCGGCCCCCGCCCCGGCGCCTGCCGCGGGCTCTGTATGCTCTCGGTGCACGCCTGCTGCGCTCTTGCTGCACCCACTCCTCAAGTTCTTCTCCTCCTCTCCCCCACGCGCCGCGTCCCCGGCACACCCGTCCCCACCCCCTCCGACC
>NW_014008913.1:0-1420 GCF_000611645.1 Monoraphidium neglectum | reverse complement strand
GCCCGCCCCCCGCCCGCCCCCTGTGCTCACCCGCGCCTCCGCGCCGCCGCAAAATTTCGAAATTCTTCGAATTTTGACAGGTGATGCAGCGGCTGGGGTTCCTCCACCTGCTGTCGCGCAAGGTGACCGAGTTTGGGGACCGCCCGCCAGAGAAGTTCACCGTTGGGGACGGCCCCAGGAAGGAGCTCCTGGCAAAGGTGCGAGATTGGTTTGAGGAGGGTGCTGATGAACGCGCATTTGTGTGTGTGTGTGTGTGTCTGGGGAGTGAGGGGGTTGGTGTGAGTTTTTGTGTGTGCGCAAGTGTGGGTGTGCATGTTTGTGGGGGCAGACAACACAGTGAGAGTGGGGGAGGGGCCGGCCCGCGTTGGATGCCCCCACCTCAGCCAGCTGAGCAAGCTGCGCCCCGCGCAAGCCGCACGCCCTGTCCGCGCGCGCGCGCACACACACACACACACACACACACACACACCACCACACCATCATCCCTCAGGGCGGCGGCTCGTGGTCCGCCCAGCACGACCTGGGCCTGCTGCGAGGCATCCTCACACACGGTGGGCTGCGGCGCAGGGGCATGGAGGGGCAGGCTTGCAGGGACAGCACGCATGCGTTCTTCAAGATCCTCGGCTCCCCTCTCAGGGTTCAGGGTTTAGGGTTCAGGGTTGAGGGCAACAAACCGGATGCCCGATTTTACGGATGTCAAACCGCCCTGCGGTTCCACCCAGGCCTGCGCCTTGCTAAGGGCACCCATGCAAGCGCGGCACCCGAATCCTTGCGTTTGCTAAACCCTGAGGAGAAAAGCTGCCCCGACAACACAACGCGCGACCTTTGTGCAACCCTCAACCTGCCCACCCCGCGCCGCCCCAGGCTACGGCAACTGGGGGGCCATCATCGCCGACCGCGCACTCAGCGTGGCCGGCCCGCTGAGGGCGGAGCTCGGGCTTGACCCGGCCTACCCACGAACCATCATCTCTGCTGCACGCGAGAGCACGCGCCGCGAGGCGGCGCGGGCGGGCGGGCAGCCGTCGGAGGACGCCGGCGCCGGCGGCAGCGGCGGCGGCGGCGGCGCAGATGCGGTGGTGAAGGCTGAGCCGGGGGCTGCGGTCGGCGGCGTGAAGGTCGAGGAAGGGCAGCGCGAGGGGTTGAAGGAGGAGGGGGATGTGAAAGAGGAGGGGCCGGAGGGGAAGGAGGGGAAAGAGGGCGTGGAGGGGGCGGAAGACGAGGAGGCGATGATACTGGAGGCCACCGCCGCCGCGGAGGCCGCCGCCGCCGCGTGCGGCGACCCGTCGGCCGCCGCCGCGATCCGCGCGGCGTTCGCGCAGGCGGCGAGCGAGCTCCGCGGGCTCGCGGCGCGTGAGCGCGAGTGGCTGGCGCGGCGCGCGGCGCTGCTGTCGGAGGCGCTCCAATTTGAGTACGGCAACCC
>NW_014008914.1:0-4066 GCF_000611645.1 Monoraphidium neglectum | reverse complement strand
GGCCGCTACGTGGCGACCTACGTCAACGCGACCAACCAGATGGAGAACGGCTTCAACATCTGGACCTTCAACGGCCGCCTCCTCTACCAGTGAGCGCCACACGGCACGCCCCCAGGGACCCATCCGCTCCTCCCCCAGGGCTGAACCCGGGGCGCCGCACCTGCCTCGGCCCCCGCCCTTGCCTTTCCCGCCCGCCACTGCCTCGTGCGGGCCAGAAAGCCAATGAGCCGTGCGCCACTTCGACGAGGCCGCAAGCTTACACCGCTCCCCCACTCACGCCTCCCTGCTGCCCTTCCTCTCCCCCCGCCCTCCAGCACCCCGCGCGACCGGTTCTTCCAGTTCTGCTGGCGGCCGCGCATGCCCAGCCTGCTGCCGCCCGACAAGGAGGCGGAGATCACCAAGAACCTCAAGGCCTACAGCAAGAGGTGCGCGCGTGTGTGTGTGTGTGTGCGCGTGTGTGTGTGTGTGTGTGAGAGTGTGTATTGCAAATGTTAATGCGTGCATGTTTGTGTTTGTGTCAGAGAGAGTGTGTGGGCGTGAGTGTCTTTGTGTTGTGTATGTGTGAGTGTGCGTGTGTGAGTGTGATTATGCATGTGTGTGTGATTATGTGTGTGTGTGTGTGTGTGTGTAGTGGCCAGGCAATGCTGCAGCATCGGAGCTGCTGCAGGATTGTGAGGGTTCAGGGGACACACATACACACACATACGCACACATATGAATCAAAGACACTCACGCACCGCCCCCCCCCCCTGCATCTCCCCTCCAAGGTACGACGAGGAGGACGAGGCCCTCCTCATGCAGGCCGACGCGGACGTGCTGCAGGAGCGCCAGCGCGCCTCAGACGAGTGGCGCGCCTGGGCCGAGGCCCGCGCGGCCTACGCCGCCGCGCAGGCCGCGTTCCGGCGGGAGGTGTGCGGGGCGGCGGCGGAGGAGCCCGAGTTTGTGGTCAAGAGCGTCACGGTGGAGCAGATCATGGACGTGCGGGAGGAGCCCTACAACGCCAGCCACTGAGGGGGCGGAGGACGGGGCGGCCTGGAGGGGTTGGCCCTGCGCGGCGCGCGGCCGCGGCTCGTTCGCGGGCGTGACGTGGCGTGCGCGGGCAGGGGGAGCAGGAGGAGGAGGAGGCGGAGGAGGTGGAGGAGGGGCAGCAGCAGCAGCAGCGGCGCGCGGGTTGCGGCGGGGCGCGGCGTCGGAGGGCTGGGACGAGGCCGCGTGGGGCCATGCAGCCATCTCGCCCCGTCCCGCCCCGCCCGCCCGCGCGCCTTTCTTTTTCTTGTCAAGCAGGACATGCAGTGGTTCGATTTTCAGCGTCACAATTGCGGTCGCGTATGGCACACCTTATCCGGTGGGGCCGGTGGGGACGGGGCTGCGCCCGTGCTGTCAGCCGCGCAGCTTGTCTCAGGGGCGGCGTGGCAGGCTCGTGTGCTTTGTGGCTGATTGAGACCCTACGTGCGCGCACGGCCTGCGGCTAGAGCCCTTGCCCAGCAGCGTTTCATAACGAGTAATGTTTTTTGAATGCCGTGAGAGGGCTGCGCGCACCGGCGGCGGTGGCATCGGCGGCATGGACGGCCCTGAGGCGCCGAAGCAGAGTTGCGCAACGGCTCCGGGAGAGGGTTGCCTCCGTCGCCACATGTGATGACTGGGGACGCATGGTGGATTGCAACCCAATAATGCTGCTCACCTTGCATGCCGGTGGCACCGGCTCATGCCGGCACCGGCCGGTCCAGTGCCACCGGGATGCGAGCGTTGAGAGCAGCGAGGCGGCTAGGAAAAGCTGCAATGGCGGCAGTTGCTTCAGGGTTGACTGGGGTCAAAGCGCTGCACCCCGTGCCCAGGGGCATGCCACAGCGCGAGGTACGCTCGGCAGCACAATTCGCATCCAGATCGCATGCCGGGCCTGCTGGATTAGGTAAGCGCTCTGCAAACACCGGGGACTGCCATTGAGCTTTGACCCGGCAAATGTGGCGCCTCGGAAGGTGCGTAGGTATCCAGCGCAGCCGGCTCACCAGACAACCCCATTGTCACACCTCGCACTCTTAACAGCAATCAAACGCTGAAAAATGGCCTCCCTCACCGCCGGCAGGACCGCGTTCACCGCCTCCTCCGCGTTCAGGCCGGAGCGCAGATCTGTGGTGGTTCGCGCGATGGCCACTCAGGTGAATACCGAGTGAATTATTTTGAACAATTGTACCCATTCGTGTCGGGATGCTGCACTGTAGCACCCACATGCGCGCCAGCCCAGCTGAATCCAGTCGTCCGACAGCACGTTTGGATCGGAATATGTGATAAATGCTTGTTTCAACACTGTTGCGACGCTCAGCGGGCCTCTGAGCCATGTCTGTCTCATGCAGCGCCAGTAAGCGCCGCCGACTGCGAGCTTTCGAGTGCGGTGCTGTTTTCTGCGATCGCTGGGCGCCCACACGCCACGCCTCGGCCGTCACTCCGGGCAGCCCATTGCCTGCACAGCCCACTACCAGCCGCACGGCACTTCGCGGGCGCGGCCGCCGTCGCTCCGCGGCATGCAACCAACAGTGTGAACGACCTTGGTCGTGCCGCCGCGGCCCCGCCCCCCTCCTGTGACCGCAGCTGTCCCAGGATGAGCTGAAGAAGCAGGCGGCCTGGAAGGCGGTGGACTACGTCAAGTCCGGCATGGTGCGGCCCAGCAGGAACCGGGCGGGCCGGCCCGCGGCCAGGCCCGGCCACGCCCGGAAGCAGGGGCCCCCGGCGCGTCGCGCGCCGCCAGGGTGTGCGCGGGTGCGGTGCGGCGCGCCTTGCCTTTCAACAACCCGCCGCTCTGCCGTGCACTCCCCGCGCATCGCCCTCCTCAGGTCGTCGGCCTGGGCACGGGCTCCACGGCCGCGTTTGCCGTCGACCGCATCGGGCAGCTGCTCAAGGACGGCACCCTCAAGGACATCATCGGCGTGCCCACCTCCATCCGGACCTACGAGCAGGCGCGTAACCGCGAGAAGGGGCCGCATGCACGGCGCAGCCGCCGTTTCCAGGGGCGTGGGCTACTACAACGAAGCCTGCATGCACGCCCCATTGAGCACAGACGGGCCTGGCCCCATCAAACATGCAGTCGGTAATTGCACCAAAGGCTGTGGATTTCAACTTTGAACGACTGCCCCGCCCCCACCTCTTGTGCATGCTTCACACCCCTTCCCCTCCCAGGCCAAGAGCCTAGGCATCCCTCTGGCCACCCTGGACGAGCAGCCCAAGCTCGACGTCGCCATCGACGGCGCCGACGAGGTCGGAAGAGGCACTGGCGACCTCATAATACCACCGAATTCATGGGGCGGGCCCCACTCGTGTATACCGCCACCACCTGTAACCCCCCACAAGGCACCCACGCGGCGCCACCACCAACCTGCAGATTGCAGGCCTGCAACCCCTCCAGCGCCACCGCCAGGAACCCTCCCCCCAGCCCGCAGCAACCAGTGCTCACAACGTCCCTCCAAAGCACTCATCAACACTCGCCACGCGGCCCGCCGTGCACACAACCTCTGCCCCCCACCAAAAAGGTGGACCCCAACTTGGATGTGGTGAAGGGGCGCGGCGGCGCGCTGCTGCGCGAGAAGATGGTTGAGAAGGCCAGCGCCAAATTTGTGTGCATTGTGGACGACAGCAAGCTCGTCAAGGGGCTGGGCGGCAGCAAGCTGGCCATGCCGGTGGAGATCGTGCAGTTCTGCCACAAGTGAGGGGTGGTGGGACAGGGGCCATGGGCAGGGGGTGGGCCTGAGTTTGGGGTGTGAGGGTGGGAAAGGGTCTCTGAATTTGTCAGGGGGTCAGTGGGCGGCGGGGGTCGTCGGGTTGTGTGGGTGGTGGTGGTACCTGGTTGTCACAGCTGTGCATGCGCACAAATGCGCACACCCATGCTGACACACATGTATACACATGCACATGCACACACACAAACACACACACACACACACACGCATGCACACACCTGCACACGAACACACATGCACACACATGCACACGCACACATATACACAACACACACACGCACGCACACGCACACGCGCACATGCACCAACACGCGCGCCGCACAGGTACACCCTGAAGC
>NW_014008915.1:2774-4281 GCF_000611645.1 Monoraphidium neglectum | reverse complement strand
ATCCTCCACCCCAATCCTTCACCCCAAACGCCCCCAACCCCCCACACCACCTAATAAAACCCAGCGTCATCCACAACCACCCAAAACCACTCAAAAACCACCCAAAAACAACCCCTACACCCCCCCCTGCAGCCTCGGTCTTGGCTGCTCTGGCCACCTGCCTGCGCCAGGCGGGGGAGCTGGACGCGGCCGCGGAGCGCTACGAGCGGCTGTTTGAGCTCAACAAGCAGCACAACGGCGCCGCAAACCAGAGCGCGGTGAGGGCGTGTGCATTGGTGATTTTTGGGGGGGGGGTGGGAGTGGTGTGGAGGGTTGAGGGAGTCAAGGGGTGTGTGTGTGTGTGTGTGTGTGTGTACGTGCGTGCGTGTGTGTGGATGTGTGTGTTTGGGGGGTGTGGTGCGGCTGTTTGGGGTGGCGCGAGTGCAGCTGTGGGTGGGGGACAGTAGTTGCGCGCCCCTCGCGTGCCTGCCGTCTGCGAGGCCGCCAATCAACCTGTCGACAAACCCGGCGACCCAACCGCGGACTAATCCGGTGACTAATCCGGTGACTCAACCGCCCGATGACTAACCCGCCAGGTCATGCTGGCGAGGACCCTGGCGGAGTTGCATGAGGAGCGGGACGACCCGGAGGCAGCGGCGCCCTGGGCGGAGAAGGCGCTCGCGTCCATGCAGGCGGGTGCCGGCCCGCTGCGCCCCTGGCCCCCGCGCGCGCGCCCCCGCTGCAGGCCGACCACCCACCGGCCCGCCCACACCCGACCCCGCTCGTGCTGCGGCCCAGCCTCTCAGCTGCCGGGCGCCCGCGATTGTGGACCCCCAAAGCCACCACGCTTTGAGCGGCCTGCCCGTGCGCCCCCCACCCCGCCCACCCCTACCCTCCTCGCTCCGCCCGACCCCTTCCCGCCACCTACCCAAACCCTCCCCCCGCCTGACACAATACATAATTCATCAACCCCCCCTTTACACTTGCGCAGGCTGTCCTGGGCATCAAGGCGCACCCCATGCTGCAGCCCTACTTTGACTCGGTCATTGACCTCAAGAAGAAGGCCGGTGGGTGCCAGATCAGATCAAATCAGATCACATCAGATCAGATCAGATCAGGTTCCAAGGGTTTGGCTTTCATGGCCACTCGGGCTGCCGGCACTTGTTCGCTGCCTTTGAGTCGCGCGAATGGGAGCAGGCAGATCGATGCCACCCCCTCATTGATCAAAGCCACCCACATGTTGACGGGCGCCGCCGACTCGTTGACCGACGCCGCCATCCCGTTGACCGACGCCGCCATCCCGTTGACCGACGCCGCAAGCATGTTGACCGACGCCGCAAGCATGTTGACCGACGCCACCCACCCCGTCCACCCCAGGCGACGAGGCGGGGGCGGAGGAGGTGCGCAGGGCCTGGCTGCGGGGCATGGTGCAGCTGCAGCGCGGCATGCAGCGGCAGGGCCCGCAGCGGCAGCAGGCCGCGGCCGCTGCCGCCGCGGCCGGCCGCGGCGCGCCGCTCGTCGCGGCGGG
>NW_014008915.1:0-2558 GCF_000611645.1 Monoraphidium neglectum | reverse complement strand
CCGCTCGTCGCGGCGGGCGGCGGTCGGGGGGGCGGCGGCGGCGGCAGGGGCGGAAAGAAGAAGGGGAAGAAGTGAGGGGCGAAGGCTCGAGGGAAGCTGCTCGGAAGGTGCTCAGAAGCTGCGAGGAATCTGCGAGGGGTGAAGCGCTGTAAGAGGAACCGCCGGCGGCGAACGGCCGCGGGAGTTTGACTGCGATTACGAGATCTGTTGACTTACCTCACCCCAACGCCGGGCGCGCAAGCCACACGCGGAGTTGCGGCTGTCACTAATAAGAAGCCTCCGCTGTACCTGTCGGGTCGCGGCGTTTGAACGGCCCGGCATCCCGCGGCCTGTTCGGCGGCCGGCCCCCCCGCGCGAGGCGGCTTACTGCTGGATCGCTAGACTGCCGGACTGCTATGCATAGCGTGTGCCATCAATTGTAAAGCGACTGCACGGCCGGCCGGCCCGTGGATGGCGCGGGGGCGCACACACGCTTTCGAAAGCGCAGCTTTGCCAGACGGGCAGCAGAAGCTGAGCAGCCAGGTTTCCCCGTGTCGCCACCCCCATCCCAAAACCCGATGACACACATTGCTGTTGGAACGTGCTGCATTTACGTGGGACTCTGCGTGGACATCGAGGGTGCGGCGCAAGTGGTGGTGCTTGCATTTGAACGGGTGCTTGCATCATCAGTGACCCTGGCGGCGCTGGCGGTGCGCTCAACTGCATCTGGGCACCAGCAGGACGGCCCTGGCGGTTTCTCACTCCAGCTGCGCAGCTGGTGGCAGTATCATAGCGTAAGCTTGGCATGCAAGACGTAGGTAATAGCAAGCGTATAGGCACGTATAGATACATGTACGATATAAGGTGCCGGTCCACGCGATCAACCTTCCGTTGAGGTCGTTGTCGCTCCGTGCGGGCCTTGACCGATCGCTTGAAGGACTTGAAACAGGCCCGAGTACAATACACGCCGCACAGCCACGCCCGTCAGCCGGTCGGTCCAGTGACTGTGCTGCGAAGGCGCCGGCGGTGGCGCTGCAGCAGCACGAGCAGCAGCAGCAGCCGCAGCGGCGGCAGCAGGCATATGGCCGGCCTTGGCACAATAGAGGCGGTGATGCAGCGCAGTGCTGCAGGTAGGCACGTTCTCCAAAGCCGCGGTGTCCCCGGACCCGGCAGTCTTGTGCAACGGAGTGCGGCAGTCCCCTGGGTGCTCGCATGCCTAGCTGTCGCGGCAGGTATTCAAATGGAGACCCTGCCCAATGATTGATCAGCGGCACCCACACACCCGGCTAAACCTGTAGGTCTGAGCGCGGCGCGCGGCGAGCCGGCAGCGAACGGCGCAGGCGGCGGCCGCTCAGCAGCGGCCGCGCCCCCCGAAGCCCCCGTGCAGCCCCGGCGCCCGGCGGCGCAGCGAGCGGCAACCCAGATCATCGATGCTGACGAGGTTACGGGCGTCGAGGATGAGGAGGAGGACATCGAATTGGATGAGGCGGCGCTCGCGCAGATAGAGGCAGAGATGGCAGCCCTCGAGGCGTCCGAGGCTGACTCAGCGCCCGCGCCCGCGCCGCTGACGTCATCAGAGGCACCGGCGCCGGCGCCGCGGCCGCCGCTGAAGCGCCTGACCGTCCCTGGCAGTGCGGCGGGGGCTGCGGGGCAGCAGGGCCCGCGCTCTCCGGGCAGGGGCCAGGGCAGGGGCTCCCCCAGAACGGTCGCCCCGCCGGCGGCCCACAGCTCGCCGCGTGTGGGCCGGGGCGTGACGGCCGCTGCGGAGGAGGCGCCCGCGGCCCCCACGTCGCCGCCCAAGCGGCTCGGCCCCGTCGCCGCCGCCGCCGCGGCGCACGCCGCGGCGCGCCAGGAGGCCGCGGCCGCGCGAGAGGCGCGGCGGGCGGAGTGGGCGGCGGAGCGGGAGGCGCGGCGGCGGAAGCTACAGGAAGCGCTGGCGCCAAAGACGCGTGACGCAGGGGAGGGGCGCAGGCAGCCTGGGGTGCCGGTGTCACCGCGACGCGTGCGACTGGAGCAGCGGCAGCAGCAGCAGGGGCGGTTGAAAGCCGCTGCAGGGGAAGGTGCTGGCGGGGAGGAGCCCGTTGTGTTGCCTGGCTGCCTAGCGTGGCTGTTCGGGCGCCGCCGGCCGAAAGCGCCAGTGGCGGCGAGCCGGCCGGCGGCGGCAGCAGGGGCGGACGGCGGCGACGGATTGGATGCAGAAATGCAGCGTGTGCAAGGGGGTGGCAGGCTCGATGCTGAGCTGGCAAGGATGGATGCGGGTGAGTTTGTGGAGGTTTGCGTGCCATGCTTTCAAAGATCAATGTGTGTGAGTGCGTATGTGTGTGTGTGTGTGTGTGTGTGTGGAAGAGAGAGAGAGAGAGAGAGAGAGAGAGGTGGGGGGCTGAGGGGTACAGAGGATGAGAGGTAGAGGGAGTGCGTGTGTGCGTGCTGTGTGTGTGTGTGTGTGTGTGCGTGCGCCCGACGGGGAGGGGGGGGTGCGTTGTTGTGCCAGGCTTGAGCATTTGATTTGCCAGAATCGAGCCTCGTTCCCCTCCTCACGGCCGCCGGCGCGCCCTCAAACCTGTCGACAGAGCTCGCGG
>NW_014008916.1:0-4067 GCF_000611645.1 Monoraphidium neglectum | reverse complement strand
GGCGGTCCCCTTGCCGTCGGCGTGCGCCGCCACCGCCGCCGCCGTTGCCGCGGCGGCCGCCTGCTGCTGCTGCTGCGCGGCGTGCTGGGCAGCCGCGCCTTTGTGCAGTGCGGCCGGGTCGAGGCGCGGCCGCTTGGCGGGCGGCTGCTCGATGGGGGCGTTCTCCGGCACAGCTGGCTGCTGCCCGTTTATGGCTAGCCAATGGACACTGACGCCGACGTCGCGCGGCACCTTCGGCAGCGGCGCCTCGATAAGCTGCAGAACGCAAGCGGCGGGCCATGCGAGCGTGAGAGCGAGTGCGCGCGCATCTGTGTGCTTGTGTGAGCGTGGGGTTTTCTTAAACACCAGGCATCCGCAACAGGCAGGGGCACAGCCGCTGCCACCTAGCTGTATAAACTCTGCTGCGGTGCTGCACCTCGCCCCACCACCACAGCGCATCACGAGCCTCCCATGCGGCTGCAATTCCAGGTCCTGCGCTGGCATGCGGCTGTCGCGCGTGCCTGGCTGAAGGGTCGCTCTGGGTCTGCGAGGAAAAACAGGTCCGGGTGGCCGCTCGCCCGCACGAAGCGCGCAGGGTCACGGCTGCCGAAGCCATACAGCGGCTGCGGCGCAAGGGCGGCATGAACAGGCGGCAGTGGTGAGGGGCAAGCTAAGCACGCATTTCCGGGCGTTGCGGTGCTGCTGATCACTTGTGTGCCTCTTGAGCCAGGCCTGTCCCTGCAGGCGCCCCGCATCCCGCACCTCGGCGTTCCTCAGCCGCAGCGCATTGTTGATGTCCTCTGTGGTGACCTTGAGGCGCTTCGAGTGCTTTGCAAACTTGAGCGCCTCCTGGTGAGGCAGGAGGTTTGGCGCATCGACGTTCGGCACCCGCCTCACGCAGCGCTGTGCAGGCGCCCGACCGCCACCAGCGCAACCCCGATCGACTGTACCTGGATCACCTCCCTCAACCGATACTCTACATCCGGGGCCAGCGCCTTTGCAGCATCGTCTGAAAGCTGGGGGATGTCCAGGCTGTGAGCAATGGCCTGGACGGTCCCGGGAGTGATGAAGCTCATTCTGATGGGCTAATTCAGATGAACCATGGCGTTGCAGTGAGCTCTGTACAAATGGATCACTTCTAGATCACGGTGTGAGTGTCAGCAGCGTCGGGTGGCTGGCTCAAGACTCCATAGACGGAACTTAGCATAGTGCTTCGGCTACTGATGGTATGTGATATCGAGCGTACATGAGCCTGCCGACGACGAGCGCCTCTACAAGGTTCAACGTCGTCAAGTTGAGACGCCCAGCTTGAGAGCCACCGCAAGCAGCAGCTGAGCTGTTCAACGTGTCCAGGAGGGGGTTGAGATGGCAGCAAAGCAGAATTTTGGCAATGCAGTAGAGATGGACGTACTTGGGATGTTTCGGACAAAGCAGCATCACTGCGCTGCTTGCGCGCTGGCAATCCTCAGCGGTCAACAGGCGCACAGCCCAAGGAATGGTGCGGAAGTGCTCGCAGGGACGAGCACGTCGTGCCAAGCTGTACGCGTCCCGCTTGGATTTTTCCCAGTGCTCATAGGTGTTGTGGGCCTAATCCAGGGCAGCAGAGTCACAAAACCACAGTGGATGCATTTGCACGTTGCAATAAGAAATCAAGGCCCTTGGGCACCCCGCATGCACGCCGCATCCGGCACGGCTTGCTGGCTGCCGTTGCTTCGGCCTGGTATTACCGGCGTGTCTCATGCAGCGCTATGCCCAATCCCATGGCCGTGAGCGGCTTGATACCGTATACAAGTGCAGTCCCACCGTGCAGCCTGCCCTGTCGCACCAGCAACCAGCCTCCCCATGCGCCAGCGTCTATCAGTGTCAAACAGCATCCGTACCTGCATCTGGACTGTGCCCAAGACGCGTTAGATGACGGCTTCATGATTTTCCGGCCTAGTGCGACCGTTACTCTTTACACACAAGCAAACTCACGCACGCATGCACGCACACATGGATGCACGCATCAACATATCAGTGTCCATCTCAAACGCCTCCTGTTGCTGCAAATGGCTTATTCACTGACCAGGGCGTGCACACGCACATCAAGCCAGGGCGTGCACACGCACAAGGCTCTTTTTACCACGTGTGTGAGCGCATGGCTGAAACGTTCCCTGCGTGAGGGGCGAGCTGCTGTAGTCCACCTCCTCCAACGGCATGATGACAGTCTTTACCTAAGCTCCGCATCTGGCGCATGCGGCTGCGACTTTGTTTGAATGACCTTTGCGTTGTGTGTGCGGTACCGTAAAGTAACTGGATGATGCTTGCCGCCTGGGTGACGCGACTCGGCACGGGGTGCCGCCTCTGCACAATCAAGGCGCATATATCAAGCAGATGATTTCGCCGGCCACCCTTCCGTGATCCCCACTCGTTCAGCAAGACCGCCGTCAGACAGCATCGTTTGCGAGATCACCCGATTGCCCGCTCGGGCCACAGCTGTCGTGGCGAGCAGCTATAAGCCTTTCACTTCAACGCTGCGTGCTCTATCTAGCAACATGGCCAAGGACCGCAGCACGTTCTTTGTGGCCGCCCTGCTGGCCTGCCTGCTGTTGAGCGCTTCCACAACACAAGGTGCGGGGCGGCTGCTGCCCACTGTGCAACCTCAAGTTGACATCCCAAACAGCAGTGGCAGGGCATGCACAGGGCTCTCTGCAGCTGTTGAAGGGGCATGAGGTATTCAGCCCAGTGCCGGATGCTGTTTGGATTCGACCCTAGGCAGAGCCATCAGGACGTACTAAGCGGGCGCCGGCCATGCGCCCTCTCGCCCCCACCCTCCACCTCACAACAAGCAGCTGCTGATCCTGTGCCGTTTGGCGGGCTGCCTGGCGGCCGGCGCCTGCTGCAGCGGAGCAGAAGCAGGGCCAACAGCGCGCAGGACGCGTGGGGCATGAGCATGGCCCAGCAGTCAATTGGCCTTGCCGCAAGGAACCCGGGGTTCGGCAGCACGCGCGCCGCAACGGCGACAAACCAGGCGCGTAGGATCTTGATCTGGGAAGCGGCTGCATTGCGGCGCTTCCTGAATCTCTGCCTGACGGTGCACGTGAGCGGACACGACAATGTGTGTTTGACAACTCAACAAGGCATCTGGGCGGCGATCCATGGGCCAACCAAAACGCTGGGCTGCACACTCTCAAACCGTTCCCTCACTTCTGAACACGCCCACCCACACGCAACCTCCTCCCACCACAGTTCACCGCCGGCCAGTGGGGAGACCCGTGGACGAACATCGGGCGTGGCCACTGACCACCGCACAAGTGCTCGTCGCGGAGCTAGGGCCATGCGCCTGCCGCCGGGTGGTGGCTATGGGCGAGTCGTCGTCTTCCAGGGAACCGCTGCATGCGCCCGCGGCCCGTCGCAACGCATATACCTGCCATTCTTTCAAAGACTTACATATCGACGGAGCTGAGAACATGGCAATCGGGACCAAAATCACAATGCAAATTGAAACTGAGAATGGCGGCATACGGCTCCTTGTGGCACACAGATCATGATTAGGCGTCATGGGCGGCGCTGGCACCCCTTGGAACGTCTACAGAAATCTGCTTTTACAAATTGATGGGCTGCGCCGGCTGCATGTCACCCTGTCTGCATGTGCCTTTGAAGAGGCCCCAATGCGCATGCTTTGCATCCCAGCCAGACCAACTCAAGCATGAATCCCATATTTGCCGCAAACAGTCTGAACACGACACAGGCGGCACAAAGGGATAACAAGCCCCAAAACCTCAATGTTTGATTTTCTTAAGGCCTGCTGCAAGCATTCCTGACGAAGGAACTGTTGGTCCATGGGAATGTTGCCTTTGTAAACGTCCTGGTCACCTCGAGGTCGTTCCTCCGCATATGCAGCCTCCAGATACCGACATCCAGAAATCGACGCGACGCCAGCAAACAAGCAGGGCAGGGCCCCCCGCACCCCCGGCGAGCCGCAGGTGCTCACGTCGTGGCGCGCCGGCGGCCCCACTGTCGTTGGAGAGAAGTGCGTCGTGGATTGCGTTGCAACCAGTCCTCAGGGTGCCGCGGAATCGCCATGCAGCACGGTTTGTCCCCCCCCC
>NW_014008917.1:0-4072 GCF_000611645.1 Monoraphidium neglectum | reverse complement strand
TGCGCCCTCATTGCTCTGTTTGTATATCTGCAGCTTCATCTTGGCTTGTATGTTGTTACGTGTGTTGCCGCCTGCCTTGGGCGGCTAGCTTGTGCTCAAAGCCCTGTTGCTGGTTCACACCGGTTGGTCACAGTGGCGGGAGGAGTCTAGCTGGCCTAGACGATTGTAACAGAGCAAAGCAAAGCAATTTCGGCCTCGAGAGGCCCAAGGGCCCAGGGCCAGGCGTGTCTCCTGGGTGTGTGCAGTGCGCCCTCGTTGCTGCGTGTCGGCAGCTTAATTTGGCTTGTTTCTGTATCGAGTTAGTTGCCGTCAGCACTTGGCGGCTAGTTTGTGTTTATTTGTGTTTAACCCCTGTTGTTGTTTCAAACCGGTTGGTCGCCGTGGCGGGAGGAGTCTAGCTGGCCTAGACGATTGCAACGAAGCAAAGCAAAGTTGGGCCTCCCATCATTTTGGGAATTGTATTGTGTGCTCTTACTGCTTTGTCGCGATGTATATATCGGTTTTCCTTCCTGTACATGTTGGTGTTTGGTGCCATCATCACCAAGCGCCTGTGCTTTTGAGAGGCCCAGGTCGAGTGGTCTCCTTGACCAGATCTAGCTGGCCTGCAGCGAGGCGCATTGCCCCCAGCGCCGCACGGCCCCAGGGCCGCGTAGCCCTCTAGAGCACCGCTGTACTCCGGACCCCCCTCGTCTGAGCGCAGCCGCTTGTGGCCGGAGAGCCTCAACACCCGCCGGCACAAGCCCAGCAGGGCCAGCACCGCCCTCTTCTCGCGCCCCTTCGCGAATGGAAACGGCCGCTCACGGCTAGGTTCAGCCAAATGTTGATGCGGTGATGCAGTCGGCTGTTGGGGGGCCGCGGGTGATGACGGCGAAAACCGCGAGTGGTGGCCTCCTGACGTGAACGGCGGCACCCTGGACCCGCTGTGCAGCCGCAAGGCAGCTCTGGCGTGAAAATCGGCTCGCTTGCACACCCCATCGCCGATTGCCGACCCACCATCCTGGCCACTGCCACTTGCGGTATGGGGGCGGCGGTGACATAAACTGGCACCACACCCTGCGGGGCTGCGACCTCACTGTGTCCTGGGGTGGCAGGAGCCGGGGCCGCGTCCAGGTGTTCCGTTCTGCTGCTGCACATGCACAAATCCGCGGTGCGCCCCGGCAATGCCTCGGATTGACCTGGGCACCGGGCCTAGGCCCTGGGCCCCTGACTCCCTGGGCCAGGCTAGTGTCTAGATCGGCGTGCGGCTTCTGTACAGGTGCAAGCTGCGTGCGACGCTGGCTTGCAACGCACGTTTGCAGTATTTTGTGTTGAGATGCCCACAAGTCCCTGGTGAAACACCACCGCATCACTGCGGGCCCCACACAGCTGCCATGTCTTTTTCAACACTCCGTGCAGCAGGCTTATTCTGGAGTTTTCAGCACCAACCAAGGCCGAGAGAATCTAGGTGCCTCTATATAATGATGAAAGCAGAGTCAAATGTACTTTTTAAGCGTGTCTGCCCCGCTGCCGGACAGGGTTGCCTGCGGGGGCAGCGAGGCCACATGCAGTTGCTGCCAGCGCGGTTGTGTTGCTGTGGTCGCCTGGGACTGGGCCACGCCTGCGTTACTGACCTGTTCAGCCCTGTAGAAATGATTGTTTGGGGGGTGGGTTGGCGTGCACGCCGACACCGCCACTGCAGCCGTTTGTTGCCTCCCTGCAGCTCACGGCACTCATGTCAATCAACGCCGATCCTGGGCGCAACCTGTGACGTCCGTCCGATCCCGATGAGGAGCATTCCTTGTTGACCCGGGGGACGGCGCACGCAGCCCCTTACACGATTGGTTGCATGCAGGTCGCCACACCGAAACGCGCCTCGGAACCCAAAAGCAGTCACGCGCTGCCCGTCTGCAGGAACAGAGGACAGATGGAAGTTCTGGAGCAGATTTTGCCGCACGCAAAAAGGCCCGCCTGGGCGTCACGCAATCAGCGCCGCGCGGCAGTTACGCCTCCGCCCACACGCTCCGGCCCCGAGTAGCCCGTGCTGCTGCGGCCGGCCGCGGCAGAGGGGTGCCTATCGCCCGTGATTGAGGGGCGCGCACGGCACCGCACACTGGGCGGCGTCGCCAGCGCAGCACCGGACGGGCGCACAGAAGAGCGACGCGCGCGCTGCACGGATCAGTGCACCGCGGCGGTGGCGCCAAACAGCTGCGCGCGGATGGTGGGCAGGTTGGCCTGGTACGTGATGGCGATGCGGTCGTCCAGTGTGTTGGAGCACACGATGCGGCCGTCGGCGCTCGTCACCACCACGCCGCCAGAGCTGCGGGAGGGCGTGGTGTGTGTGTGTGTGTGTGAGCGTGAGTACGTGTGAGTGCGTGTGTGTGTATGTGTGTGTGCGTGTGTGTGTGTGTGTGTGTTTGTGTGTGCGCGCGCGCACGCGTGAGCATGTGTGTGTCCGTGACAGAGGGTCAATGCGCGTATGGACCGCCGCACATGCAATCAAGCGAGCTGGTAAGCTGAGTGAGGGACGTCAAACAGAGTGCGGCATGCCGCCACACGGCAGCCCCCTCCCCTCCGGGTCTGCCACAACGATGCCACCCCGCCCACCAGCCGGCGGCGTCGGCGTCCCCGGCCTTGGGTGGCGGCGGCAGGAAGTCGCGGGAGTCGATGGTGATGGTGGGCGCCTCCTCGCCAAACGCGGCGGCGTAGGCCTTGCGGGCCGGCTCGACCAGCTCCTTCACCAGGGCCAGGTCAACCTGGGGGTTGACCATGTGCGTGTGTGTGTGTGTGTACATGTGTGCGTGAGTCTAAGTATGAAAAGTGTGTGTGTGTGTGTGTGTGTGTGTGTGTGTGTGTGTGTGTGTGTGTCTCTGTGAGGCATGCGCACTGAAGGGTTTGCATGCATGCGTGCTAGTTTGAATGTGTGCGCGCGTGTTTTTGTGTGTGGTTGCGTGGGTGTGTGCGGATGCGTTGGGGGGCTGTAGGAGTTTTTCGAGGCGGGCAGGTGTTGTGTGAGGGGTGCGGGGGCGCAAGCCGGTGACAGGGTGTAGAGGGAGCAACAAGGGTTGCTGTTATGAGCACACGACAGGGCGCACCGGGGAGCACACAGGGGAGGGGGAGGGCGGCGGGAGGCACGGGTTGAGGGGCTGAGCATGGGCTTCTCGCGCCGGCTGCTTTCATGTGGTGGGGATGGGGGCCGCTCACCTGGCGCACGCGCACCACCGCTGTGGGCTCCCCCAGCTTGCGCAGGGCCTGAAATGGGGTTCAGGGTGGGTTGGGGTTGGGGCGCGCGTGCAACGCAGTCGCTCGCAGAGCCGCGGGGCTCGGTGTGCGCGACAGCGTGCAATGTGGCACGCATGGATGCCAACGCAAATCACCCATGAGACTCAATTCACATGTGCAGACGCAGCAGCACACACACACTCGTGTCTACCCGCCCTCTTCGTCCCTCGCACACACACACACACGCACACACACACACACCCTCGCACGCAAACATGAGGGCGCGCGCGGGCAGACCGGACCCCCCCCCAATCGACCGCCTGATCCAGCCCACCCCTGAGCGTCTGTCCCGTCTGCACCCCCTCACCTGCACCAGCAGATCCTGCACCAGCTTCTTGTAGGCGGCCGGGTTCTTGGCCACCTCCCGCACCTTGAGCTTCGCCTCCTGCACCACGCTCTGCGCGGACAAGGGGCAAGGGACGAGGCGCGTGTGGAGGCGGCCGCAGAGGCGGCGGTGTGGGAGGCAGAGCGCGGGGCGGCGGCATGATGCCCGGCTGCTCGTGCGCCTTGTCAAGCTGGCTTCTGCTGCTTGGACGCGGGCAGCCCCAGCCTAGAAGACGCCTCAATCCTCAGTTGTCTTGCAGCTGCGGCCGAGGCCGAGTCGACGACTGCTGCTCCCAGCAAGAGAACAAGCGGAGGGCAGCCGCAGACGACCCAGACTGACGCACTGGCGGAGCCCGGCGCTTCTGCTGCAGTACTTGAACAGCAACATGACAGCGCAGCGCCGCACGGCCGCACCTGGATCGCCACCTCGCGCGCCGCCAGGACCTTGAGGCGCACGTCATTGAGCGTCTTGGAGTACTCACTAGGGCGC
>NW_014008918.1:1476-4707 GCF_000611645.1 Monoraphidium neglectum | reverse complement strand
GCTGAGGGGTTGGGCGTGGTGGGTGGGTGGGTGGATGGGGTCGAGGGGTTGGTCAGCAACGGGGTGTGTAGCGGGGCCCTTTGAGCAGTTTCCTGAGGATAGGCAGACGCCTTGCTGCACAGCTGTGTGGTTGCATCCAAAGGATGCACTCCTTGGATCCTGCTGATTGGATCGTGCTGCTGCCTGCCAAGCTGGACCCCTCAGGAACCGGCCAGGCCCGTCCCACTGCAAGGGGATGCCGAGGTGGCGCTGGCGAGCCCGCTAGGCACTGCTCGCTGCGACCAGCGGGCCAGACTAGTGCCTCGCCAGCAGGCCGGCCACCAGCGACGGCTGCCAAACGCCTGCAACCTGGCAGAGCCGCTGCTTGCCAAAGCACCCATGCACCAGCCGTGTTAGTTTGCCTCGATCACCCGCCTCCAGAATTGCAGCGACTAAAAGCAACATAGGTGATAAGAATGCCACAGCAACAGAGAACTCCCCATGCGGGCATGGACCACTCTCCCCATCCGCCAACCGCCACCCCAACCGCCACTGTGTGCCTTCAACCGCCGCGGCCGCTTCATGACCCCGCGCCCAAGCTGCGCGCGAGCGCGCCAGGCGCCTCACCGAAGACATGAACTTGAAGGCGAGCATGACGTTTGCGTTGTTGCGCGTCACCATGAGCACATACAGGTCGTTGTGACGCAGGTACATGAAGGTCACAGACCCCAGCGTCCTGACGGGCGTCTGTATGCTGGCCGCCTCCTTGTTGTTCAGGATCTGCGCCCGGAAGTTGTCCGCCATGTCCCGCCTGCGGGGGGCGCGGCGATTGCTGGGCCGAGCACGCGGCTGCACAGGCCGGGTTCGCAGGCTCGGCGGGAGGTCGTGCAGTGCGAGTGGGCAGCGGCCTGGGCGGGCGCTGACCCGCAGCGCGCGCTCACTCGACATCGTCACGGTAGCGCCGCTCTATCAAGACGTCTCCTCTAAGGTTCATAAAATATATTGCTGAACACGCGTGCGCCATGGCTGCTCTGTTCGCCAGGCCCCCCTGAAGAGGGCCTGTTGCACGTGAGCGAACAAGGTGAGAAATCTATCGAGCTGTGTTCGAGACAAATAATCAATCAGTGTGAGGTCCACGGCGATCGGTGATCACAAGATGCGATCTGCCTTGATGACTATGGAGGATGCTTTCTGTATCTAGAATGTATGCTGGCTGAAGAATTTGGGCATAGGAGTACTGTATCGAAGAGGCAGGCCACGGTATGCGCTGCAGCCCTCTATGACACACCTTTCACTGCACGCGGCGGTGCCTGCCTCGGTTGGGTGCGATGCCCGTGACAGCGCCGGGACCAGAGCACGCTGCTCGGGCGACCGACCAACATCGAATCACCTGAATTTCATGTCTATCAATCCATTTTCAGCCGGCCCCGATCGGTTTGGATCCTCTATATCTGCCGTGTATCTGCGTACAATACCCTAGTGGGTTGCGCCAGAGAAAATGCAGCCCCCACATGGCCAAGTGAGCGCAGCTTCTGCAGCTTCGGCACCGCAGCCATGGCGTCGCACGGCCGCAAGCCACCAAGGATTGCAGGGACGGTTACACGGCAGCGCACGCGCCACGGCACACGCGAGTTGCTCGCGCCACCGCGGCGGCGCGAGGCCTCGCGGCGCCGTCTGAACCGCAAGAAAGCGGCGTGGCGGGTGCGCTGGGCACTGCACACGCGCCCGAGGCGGTCAGGTATCAGGGATGGGGTGGTGACTGGCTGCAAGGCCGCCAGACGGTGATGAGTGAGGGTGAGCGGAGCCGAAACCACACAAACATGCGCCGCGCACGGCTGCGGGCCAGGCGCCCGCCAAAGCGCCGGCGGGGGGCATGGCCGCGGCCTGCGCGGGGCGCCAGGGGTGCGGCGAGGACCAGTAAACCACAAACAAGATGGAGAGCGCACGTGCCACAAGCGCTTCGGCAGCACGCTGTGCACGCTGCGCGTTGCATGCCTTTTTCGTCGCGCCATGCGCAAAGGGGTCAGGTCAGTCGAGGAAGAGCGGTGCCGCAACCAAACGGGAGCCACCAAAAAGCACGTCAGAGCCAGAGCAGGCAGAGGGGGCCCGCTGCGGAGGGTGCGCGCGGCGAGGTATACGGCCTGCAGCTGCGTCCTGTCGCAGCTGACTGGACACACGGACGCCGCGCGTTGCCTCGCTGCAGCGTCCAGAGCTCCCAGCTGCGCCGGCGCGGCCGTCATCACCCCCAGCAAGCATGGCTGTGCCCTGCTGCTCAATCGGATCCGGCCCGAAAAGGAAAACCCGCCGCCATCATCAAACATACGTCAAGGCGCCTACCAAGGCGCCGCCAGCACCAGCAAGAAACGGGCAGGCGCAGCACTGCACGCGCCCCCGCGCGGAGCGCAGCAAGGGGCGCGGCCGGCGCGCGCCGCCCGATTAGCTGCGCATGGCTCTGGCGGCGCCCGGGCCGCGCCCGCCGCGGGGCGTGTCTCACGCCTAGCGCCGTGAACTCACGCCCCCACGACCGAGAACTCGCACATGAGGCTGATGTGGTCGGACGACCAGTTGGCGTTGGGCAGGCCCTCCCCAGGGCGCGCGCCGACCTCCGCCTCCGAGGGCAGCTCCAGCAGCGCGCGCGGCTGCAGGCTGTCGCGGGTGTAGAGGATGTAATCCAGGGTGCCCTTGTAGTCCCTGGGGTGACGCGGTGACGCGGTGACGCGGGGCGGGGGGAGGTGGGGGTCGTGCCCTTTGGTCACTGGGGGTGTATGTATGTGGTGAGGGGGCGCTAGGTTGCATTACGGGTGGTGTGGAGGGGCCGCGTAGAGAAGGGTGTGGCGAGCGGGCAAGCCGTGAGGAGGGGTGCGGCGATGGAAGCGTGGTGGTGCTGTGAGTGCATATGGAGACATGGAAGGTTTGCAAGAGCCATGCCTGAATGCTTCGGCAGGACCGCTCCTCCTAAGCGTGAATGCCTGGTGGGAGGCCGGCCGGCCTGCGCCGGCCCCGCGCGCCCCCGTCTAACAACAACGCGACCCCATGTGCGCGCCGCCAACGCGCCCTGCAAACGCCCCACCTGCTGAGGTTGGTGAACGCTGGCTCGTGGTGCGCCGCATCGAGCCGCGCGCGCTGCCGCTTGAGCGCCTCGCTGGTGGGGGGGTGGTCCCACAGCGCCGCATAGGCGCTTGCCAGGGGCAGGGCGTGCTGCAGCTTCTGGTCGCGCAGCAGGTGGAGGGGGTCCATGGAGGGGTCCTGGGG
>NW_014008918.1:0-841 GCF_000611645.1 Monoraphidium neglectum | reverse complement strand
GGGGGGGGGGGGGGGGGGGGGGGGGGGGGGGGGGTGCGGGGAGTTCATTGGGTGTGAGAGGGTCTTGTGCCAGCAGGAGCAACAGGAGAGGCGAGGCCGCGCGCGGCGGGACCGTGCAACGGGCAGGGTGCAACGGTTGGGTGATGAGGGATGACTTTGGGTGATGTCGAAGCGGAACTCGCCCCTAGACTGCATGGCGACCCCCTTTGCCAGCCCCCTTGGGAGGTTGCTACCCATGCCCACGCCGTGGCGCAGGGCACGCGCAGCTGGTGCAGGCGCGTGTGTGTGTACGCACCAGCTGAGAGGGGTCGACCCTCCCGCGCACGAGCAGCGAGTGGGCGGCGCTGCCAGGGGTGCTGTTGAAGTCGCCCGCGACCAGCATGGGGATGTCGGCGCTGAGGGGGTGCACGTGCAGGCGATAGAGGGAGAGGAGGGCGCGGCGGCATGAGGACTCGCATGCCGCGCTTGTTTGGGGAGCCCGTCCATAGAGCGGAATAGGAGCGCAGGGGCCCGCGAGCCACTCTGCGAGGCGTTGCAAGGACTGAGGCAGCAGCGGCACGAGTGCTGCCGTCGCCGCCGCAGCCGCTGCCGCTGCCGCCGCCGCCGCCGCCGGCCCCTGGCCCAGACGACGCACCCCCTCCCGCCTGGCCCCGCTTCACTGCCCCTGATCAAGTGGATGCACGGCACAACACCCCGTCCCCCCACCTGTTTGCGATCTTCTCCAACCCCTTGAGCAGCGTGTGCACCTGCCAGAGCTTCACATCATTCAGCTCAGGGTTGGCGTGGATGTGCGTGTTGGCCACGCAGATCAGCTGCTTCCCGCGCGCCGCCGCGTCGGGCC
>NW_014008919.1:3956-4539 GCF_000611645.1 Monoraphidium neglectum | reverse complement strand
GGGTCGGAGTGGGGTAGGGGAGGGGCGGGCGGCGTGGCCCGGCCGCCGGCACGGGCGAATGCGGCGCAGGGGAGGGGGTCGCACACCAGCGGCGGTTGCTGGCGTCGGCGGGGTCGGAGGAAGCGGGGGCCGCTTGGCGGCGGCCGGCGCGAGTGGGGAAGAGGGGGGTCAAGCGGAGGCCTGTGTGTGCTCTCTGGGCTAGTTGAAGACGCGGAAAGGACGGCCCGCCTGCCGCATGCACGTGGCTGCCCCCTCAGCCCGGCAGGCAAGCGCGTGGGCAGCGGCAGGGGCGGCAGCGGCAGCGGCGGTCATTGCGCGGCGTCTTCAATACCACGTGCGCTGAGGCATTGATCGCGTCATTTGTGGTGCAGGCGCGCGCGTCGTCGCGAGCAATCCACTCTTATGCAACCGCACCTGCACGTGATAGCGCACCCGCGCACTCCGCCTTCCCTCTGCCTCCCAAGCACACACGCACGCACCCGCGCACGCACACACACACACACACACACACACACGCACGCACACACACACACACACACACACACAAACACACACACACGCACACGCATGCACACACACACAC
>NW_014008919.1:0-3490 GCF_000611645.1 Monoraphidium neglectum | reverse complement strand
CACACACACACGCACACGCATGCACACACACACACACACGCACACACACACACACACGCACGCACAAACACACACACACAAAGCACACAAAGCACACAAAGCCTACACACACAACCATCTCCCTCATCCCCAGGCATCGTGAAGGCGGCGCCCTTCCTAGAAATGACAGAGGCCGACTTTGACGCCGTCATATCAGTCAATCTGAAGGGCGTGTTCCTGTCCTGCCAGGCCGCAGCGCGCCGCATGGTCGCGGCCGGGCGCGGCGGCAGCATCGTGTGCATGTCGAGCGTCAACGGGACGATGGCGATCCCCACCATATCCGGCTACAACGCATCCAAAGGTACGGGGGCCCCGGCGGCGATTTGAATGCCATCCCCTGAATCTTTGTGGTTTTGTGTGTGTGTGTGTGTGTGTGTGTGTGTGTGTGTGTGTGTGTGTGTTTGGAGGTGTGTTTGGAGGTGTGTTTGGAGGTGTGTTTGGAGGTGTGTTTGGAGGATGGGTCGGGCGTGTTGGGGGCCCGGCGCACAGCAGGGGCCGGGGCCGTCGCCATTGCACTCTCCGTGTCGCGAAGTCGCAGGCGCGCTGCTCCACCGGCTAAACCGCCAGCCTGCGCTCCCTGTCCTGTTTGCCCCCCCCGCCAATAACAACTTGCCCCCTGACGCCGGCTCCCCCTCGCCCGCGGCCGTGGGGCGGGCGCCCCACCCCCTCATCAAACACCAGGCGGCGTGAACAACCTGATGCGCTCCATGGCGCTAGCCCTCGCACCCCACAACGTGCGCGTCAACGCCATCGCGCCCGGCAGGCGAGCGGGCGGCGGGGCGCGGCGGCGGGCGCCGGCGGCCTGCGGCGCGCCCACCAGAGCACCCACCGACGATCACCACAACCGCCCATGTTCTCAATCACCACGTTTGGATGCGTCCGTGATTGGATTTGCATGTGATGTATGCATGTGGCCCTCATGAGTTGGCACGTCTTGTCTTGTGTGTTTTTGGTGCATTGGTCGAGCATTGACAGTCACCCGTGCCAGGCGCCGTTTGTGCCTCGGCCCCCCCAAAACCTGCACATCCCCTCAAAGTACGTGCATTTCTCAGCCCCCCAATCCGCCACCCCCCACCCCAACAGCATCGACACCGAGGTCCTGGCCGCCGTCGTGGCAGACGAGGAGGCGCTCGGCCGCGTGCTCTCGCGCACGCCCCTCGGCCGCGTGGGGCGGCCGGAGGAGGTCGCGAGCGTCGCGCTCTTTCTCGCGTCGGACGCCGCGTCTTACATCACGGGGGAGGTGCGGGCCGCGTGACCAGTTCTTTCATTACCGCGCTTTCGCAACACACGCGCCACCCGTTTTCGTCGCCCTCCCGCCCGGACGTCCGCCCCTGGCGCGCGGCCCCGGCCGCGCGGCGCGGTGCGGTCCTCCCCTCCCCCCGGACGTGTCAGGATGCGGCCGGGGCGCGGCCCATGGGTGGCTCCCGGGACCGCGGTGGGCCGGAGGGCCTCTCGAAATCAGCGGCCTGCCCGGCCATCCTTCACCCAGCCCCTATCGCACATAGCCAGCGGTCACACGCTTCGCCGCCCTCCCCTCCCAAACAAGACATGTAAGCAAGGAAACAGCAAACCCCGCCACCCCTCCCCCACACTACCTCAATCACCCCCAGGTCATCACCGTGGACGGCGGCAGGCAGGCGCTCAACTACACAATGCCGCCGCAGGCCCCAAAGCCCGGGCCCAAGTGACGGCGGCGCGGCGCGACGCCACGCGCGGGCGCTCGCGCCGCGTTGGCGGCCGCGCCCCGGGCCGGCGGGGGCCCGTGTGCATAGATTGACCTGCCCCGCCCCCCGTGCATGCGCCACGCCGCCTCGTCGGGTTGGCGCGGCGGCCGGGCGCTGAGTTCTGGCCTGCGGCGCCCCCAGATCGAGCACTGGGGTGTGCACGCGGGCGCAATCCGTTGGGGCAGCGAGGGCGCCTTCGGCAGGCCGCGGCAGGGAGCCTGCATCCCTGTACACCCCTGCTGTAGCTACAGCAGAGTCGGCGAGGGCGACGGCGCCGGCGGCGCCGCGCGTGCCGCAGCCGTCCTGGCGTGGTGGCCGCCGGCGCCGTGCTCAACACTTGCACGCCCCACCTCTGGCCGTCAAGTTGAGGCCGGCCGGGCCCTGCGGCCGCCCGAGCCGCTTTACTTCTTGCGGCTGCGCCGCACCCACCGAAGTTGGCAGCGGCAGTTGTCGAGTTGCTTTTCAATAAATTGCTCCTGAGACCAGGTCCTGGGCAAGGGGTCTGGCATGAGGAGGTGCCTGTGGTTTGGTGGGCCGACGCCGCTGTCGCCGCCCCGCCTCTGCCTCTTCAGGCAACCACCTGCTGCTGGCTGCCTCATCGTGCAAATATCTTAAATATCCTGTGCGCAACAAGCGCGGCCCGCCGCTCGTCACTGGCTATCACCGGGGGGGCAGGTCGCTCGGGGGCGGCGGTGAGCCGAGGGTCATGCGCCGTCTGGAGGGCTCCATTGGACCCGCCATTCCGCCCAGACAGGGGGCGGCCGGCGCCTGAGCCTGGATCATCTGGGGGGTCTGTGCTCGCCGCTGCAGGATGCGGACGTCCCAGGGCGGCGCCTGAGTGGGCCGGCGGCCCCGGTTGTGGAATACGTGCTGCGAGGGGCGTCACTGGCCGCGCCGCCGCACATAACCCGGCACTCGTTCCGTGCTTCAGACCGGTCACGGGCTGGCTGTGATGCATCGGCGTAATCGGCGCGCGCGGATGCCGGCGCGGGCCTGCAGCGCGGCTGGCCTGGACAGGACGGTTTTGAATGGGCGCTTGACAGCATTCAGGCCGCGAGCAAGGCCGCAGAAAGTCCCGGGGAAGCGGGCGCATCACGAGCGGCGGGCGAATCACAGGGCAGCGGCACGCGTGCGATGACCCCTGCTCAAACCCCTGCATGCCAGCGAGAGAAGGGGCTCAAAAAAGCAATATCACGTGGCTATTACAATCTGGAGGCAGACAAGGGGTTAGGCACAAACCTTGTCGACAGTCATGAACACGTGGCAGCGTTTGGCAGTTCGGCTCCAACAAAACAATCATCCGGTGCTTCCAGGGCCTACATTCTGTTGCGCGCCTTTACTCTGCATCATATAAGCAGCATTTACGCGCAACAATGGCCAGCCCACCCGCGAAGACGGACGCCAAGTCCGCGGCTGGTGACCCGGACGACGCTCGTATCGACCTGGACGCCACCACAAGCCAGGGAACTCTGGACGAGAATCGCCGTAACGCGTCATGGTGAGCGCGGCGGCGGCTCGGGGCGCTTGCCAGGCAGCCCAGCCCAAGGGGACCGAAGCCGCGCAGCGACTGACGCGGTGAATCAGCGCGCCCCCAGGCGCCGGCCGCCCCCTCGCGCCGGCCCTGCCCGCGCCCGGGCGCGACACAAACGCCCCGCCCGCGCGATCCGGCCCGCCGGCGCGGCCCCGCTTCATCGCTTGCGTCACCCGGCCCGCCCTCGGGTGACGGC
>NW_014008920.1:2096-4438 GCF_000611645.1 Monoraphidium neglectum | reverse complement strand
CTCTCACACACGCACACACACGCGCACACGTGCACACCCAAACCCTTTTGCCGCCGCATCCTCCCCTCACCGTGCTCCTGATCCGCAGCGCACCCGGACCGCTGAGCCGCACACTTCGCCACACGTGGAGATGGTGTTTTACATGCGGTTCAAGTGCCCGTACGAAGTGGTCGGGTGAGCGTGGGCCTATGTGTCTGGTAAATGACAAACTACTTGCACATGTGGGGCCTACACCGCGTTTGTGGCATGAGTGCAGCGGCTCCGCCTACCTTGGGCTTGTCTTGTCCGGTGCAAGAAGGCAAAGCACACTGTTGGCGATGATGATTGGGGTGGGTGTTCAGCGTGCACGCCGCACGCGCCCTTGCACCTAGGTGCCCCATGACGGTGCTGCTGGGCCTGCCACGCGTCGACGCCAACTCGGACTCGGGTGGGCTGGTGGCGTACTTCTATGGTGGCATGTGCCTACACCCGTACAAGGCGCCGGCCATCGGGCAGCTCCGAGGCGTCAACCGCACCAAAGCGGTTGCTGCTGCTGAAGGTATTCGGGGCGCATGCGGGCTGAAGGGCGGGGCTGGGTGCCTGCACGGCTCATCCGCAATGAGGTGCAGATGCCATGCGACCCAATCATGACGCGCAATTAGGGCCGCTATGTTGCAAGGTGGTGGGGTTCTAGCTGACACTACACATGGGCCTTGGTGCATGCGCATGCTCATGGCGTTGCACTCATCAATGCAGCCTTCTTTCTCTGTTCTGGCCTGCACGTCACCACTTCACCACTGACCCCGCCACGCAGGCAAGGGGACCAAGATGAGCCACCAAGAGATGCTGGTGTCGCGCCCCGGTGATCAGCAGATGACTGCCAACGTCTCGGCCTGTGGGGTGAATGCCAATGTCCTTGCGCAGGTGCGGCCGCTCGGGGCTGACAGCAGAGTGGTTTAGGCCGGTGCACCTGGGTGCCTAGACATGGTGCGCAACACCTGGTCCGTCAGTTCCCACGCGTGCACGGCTCAGCGGCGGGTGCCTTTATTGCCCGTGGTGAAATTGACTCTGCCAAGCGACGCTGTGCCTGTGCGGAGAGCCGCACCCCACTTGACAACACGCAGCAACGCTTGTGGCGATCCCGTTGCTTGCCTGCAGGCGCGCCGCGAGGCGAACAGCAAGAAGTGGCGCTATGATCTCCCCCCCCTTGAGGCCCTGCGGCAGCTTGCGATGCGGGAGAAGCAGCAGGATGCCGTGACGCTGGGGGAGCTGGGTGTTGCGAAGGGGCGGGTCCTTGGTGTTGTGGACAGCATCACCCACATGACTGACGGTGCTGTGGTGGTCGTCATTGCTGATGAGGCTGTGTGGATGTACAGCCAGCTGCGCAACCAGGGGCTCGCCAACAAGGTGCTGGTGGATTTTTGCGATTCAAAGGTGCGACGGCATGCCGCTTGCAGGGTGGTGCGCCTGTGGGTGCGTCTTGTTGCCTCGGCCTGAATGCGACATGGGATGCGGTCAATAACCCTTGGCTCGTACCCCCCACAAGGCAGAGCCCCGCCGCATGACCCCCCCCCTTCAACGCAAATGGTATGCGCCTGACCTTTGCACCTGACCCGTGCATTTGGCTAGGTCCAGGACACCGACGGCCGGAAGTTCATGACGTTTGTGGCCATGATCGATAACCCGGCAGCGGAGACTTTGAGCGCGCATCGCCCGCGCCCCATTGAGCTCTTCCGCGTTGTGACTCAGGTGCACACAACCCAGGGCGTGCGCGCCGGCCTGCAGCGCTTTTTGATCGCAATGGAGAGACACTTGCCCAAGGACTGCATTGCAGGTGCACGCGGACCGCAATTACGACCCCCATTTAGATGCACAGCCCACAGGCGCCCACACGCTATGCATCAGGACCGTTGAGGAGGGCGGCGATGCGCGCCAAACTTGAGTCGCATCCCTCAACGACCACACGGGCGCCTGTGTCCGCACCCTGCAGCCCCACCACCTACTACATCTGTACCGCCGCTTTATGCAAACAGGAGAGGGCAGCCCCACTGACCTCCCCGCAGCGCTGGCTCAGGTGGTGGCAACGCACATTGGAACGGGCAGCGCACCCAAAGGGCGGCTTCACCGGCCTCCAACCGCGCTCAGACAAGAACTGCACACAGTGTTTGGCTGTACAAAAGAACGGTACTCTGACGCCCTCACCGTCCTGCCAAGCACTATCGAGTACTGGAGCGCACACGCGCCTGACGCGCCGTTTGGGGCACGAATGGTTGCGCACAGCGTCCTCTGGACAGGTGCATCAATGAGTATTCCCCCGGCCACACCACAAGCAGCGCAAAGGGCCGTCCGATGGTCCCTCCACT
>NW_014008920.1:0-1732 GCF_000611645.1 Monoraphidium neglectum | reverse complement strand
GAGGTAGCATCCACACCCCAACACGGACTCAACTTGGTGGTGGTGGGCAACAAGGCAGGCTTTGACAGATATGTCCCAGCGAACTGCTGCGAGCGCACCTTGAAGGCGGTGGCCGGGGCGCTGACGCGGCCGGGCCATGAGATCACACCAGACAGCATCCAAGACCTGTGGCACACACATGACACCTACCTGCCCCTTCATAACGCCCATGGACACTGATGACGACGCCCCGCCCAAGTCAAAGGCCCGCCTGCCAGAAAACCTGAGGAACCTTGAATGCATGGGACTGCGCCGCGACCCCCATGGCCCCGGCGGATCTGGAGGTGCCGGCAATGACTGACCTGGAAACTGCACTAAGGGCACCCCCTCCACTGGCGAGGAATTGGCAGACGTATGCTTACACTGATGGCAGCCGCATCCCTGCTGTAGAAGGCCAATAACATGCAATGCTCGGCGCCGCGTGCTACGCGCCGCGGGGCAGCACTCATGAGGTGTCATTGTGCTTTGATCCTACGGGGCCCCAGCAGCATGAAATGAATGTGAACCAAAGTGAGCTGTCAGCACTACTCTACTGTGCCATACGCCTTGGCCACTTGCACATCATGTCTGACAGCCAGTCATGCCTGTACATGATTGCCAACATGATTGCAGCGCCGCATGACATGATGGAGCACCGCTACCGATCAATGCTGCACGCCATATTTGAAATTGTGAAGCAAAGCCCACACACAATTCACATCTACAAAGTTGCGTCTCATGTGGGTGTCGGTGGTGGGCAATGAAATGGCAGAAAAACTGGCGGTGGGAGTTGCCAAGGGCACCAAGACAGACAATCTTTCTGCAGTGATGGGGCCAGGATGGACGGGCCTCCTAGACAAAAATGACAGGCACGCCACGCTATGGCCATACAGTCAACCCTTGGTTATAGCGAACACTGTTAGAGCGAAAAACCATGTACAGCGAATAAGTTTCAGGTCCCAATGCGTTTCAGTACATTTTGCCCCCGGATACAGCAAATTCAGAAGCCGCGTACAGCGAACGGCGCCAGCCTGCCGCCTTCACTGTAACCAGGGGCCCTGCTGCTGCAGCCGCGGGGGGCGTGCGCGCCTGTGCCGTGCAGCTGCAGCTCCAGGGTTCCACACAAACAAGAGAACATAATAGCACTTAGCATATGACTGTGCTTGTGAAGGTGACACGTGTTTAGGACATGTTTATGACACATAGAGCTACAGCAGGTGCGCTGCCGCACAACGCGCACGCAGCACCACGCCTTGCCGCGGGCACCAGTCACTGCTTGCGCACACCTGCGGCAGGCCTTCTTGACGGGTGCGCAGTTCTTGCAGCCATCGTACAAACATATTCGCGCCACAACGTTCGCACACGCTTCTTCCAGCCGTGATTTCGCTTCGTATGGGCAAGTCTCAGGGCAAGCGCGCGAACCTGACGGTGGGCGATAAGCTCAAGGTGCTCGATCTCAGGAAAAAGCACCCTAAGATGCGCCAGAACGGTTTTGAAGGACAAGGGCGCAGCAGGCGCTGCAGCAGCTGGCGGCCTATGTGGCTGCACACCCTGAGATTTTCTTAGAAACCGACGAGGTGGTGGTTGTGGGCATGCAGGATCGGCTTGACCGCATGGCAGTGTGCGCGCTGCTGCGGCGCGGCCAGAGCGACATTCGCATTTTCTTCCCGCCCACCCCCGGGCGGGCGGGAACCCGCCCACCCGGCTTACCTTT
>NW_014008921.1:0-4075 GCF_000611645.1 Monoraphidium neglectum | reverse complement strand
GAGCGGGGCAGCCGCGACGGCGGCGGCCGCCGCGCGGCGTCGCGGCGCGGGCAGTTTGACCTGGAGGGCGTGGCCTACGACCTGACACCGCTGTCTGCGGTGCTGTGCTCTTCGCACCCCAACAGCGTGGGCGCGATGGTGTCGCTGTTCTGGGACCACTATGGGGCGGCGGGGCGCCTGCTGGACGGCGTGAGGGGCGGGGGGACGCCGTACGAGCTGTGGAGCGGCGGCAAGGGCCACTGGGACCACATGGCGGAGGTGCCAGAGCTGCAGGCACGGTTCAACAGGTGGGCGCGCATGGCGTGACGTGGGGATGCCGTGGTTTGCTTATGGAGGATGTGAGAATGCCTGTGTAGGTGATGCGCTTGTGGGAAATGTTGTTTGTGTGTGTGGGAAAAGAGAGAGAGAGTGTGTGTGTCAGTGCACATATGTTCAAACTTGCGTGCTGGACTAAATGATCTGATGTTGCACTTGTGTGCAAAGGAAACGCAGCGGCCCAGACAGGAAAAGCATCAGATTCCTGCCTGCACCACACATGGGTCGCTTTGCATGCCGTGGGGTTGGGAATGACATCGCCAGGGCGGGCAGCGAATGCATATGTGTGCAGCGCCGGTTGCAGCCGTCATCACCTCAAATCGCCCCCAATCCCTTTCCTACACCACACACCTAAACGCACACCTGTACACGCAAACACCCAACCAAACACTCACCTGAACCTACGTCCAGGGCCATGACTCAGTTCAACAACCTCTCCCCGGTCGAGGCCGTGTTTGCCGCGTACCCCGCGCTGACGTCGGCGCCGCGCCTCGTGGACGTCGGGGGCGGCCTCGGTGGCTTCGTCCGCGCCGCACTGGCGCGCAGCCCCGGCCTCAGGGGTGCCCTGTTTGACCGCCCCCAGGTCATCAAGCGCGCCCAGGCGGCGTGGGTGGAGGACCCGCAGAACGCGGCGCTGGCGGGGCGGCTCAGCTTCCACGGCGGCAGCTTCTTCGACGCGGGGGCCATGCCGCAGGCAGAGGGCGACGGGGAGGTAAGCGGGGCTGCTGGATGAGCGCGGGTGTTCTTTGTCAAGCCCGTGGGTTGAGAGGGCGCCACTGCACGCGTCGCTGCGGAGAGATATAGTGGTGGCCTGCTCGACGCGGAGACCCACTCAGTGCCTGAGGAGACGGGGCGGCGGCGCGGGGAACAGCTTCAGGGGGGCTAACCCTTGCGGCGGCCACGGTTGCATGCAGGCTGCCTGCGGCCGACCGCCTGCCTCTGCTCGCCTCCTCCATTGTCGGTGTGACCCTTCCTCTTCCAGATCTTCGTGCTGCGCGAGATCCTCCACGACTGGGGGGACGAGGATGCGCTCAGCATCCTGCGGGAGGTGCGCTGGCTGGCCTGGGGCGCAGCCTGGGAGTGTGGGGGCCCATGACACATTGGGAATTATTTGTGGAATGCAGCGTGGCTAGTGGTCTGACGCGGCTCAGCTGACCGCGGTGTCCCTTGTGGGCAACTGCTCCACGCAAAGCTAGCGACTCGGCGGTCCTGCGGCGCACTTTGGAAGGGCACCGAGCAGCTGGCAAGCCTGCCAGCCTGCAGGCAAGCCAATCGGCAAGACCGCATCCTGCAACACTTCTCCCTCCTCGCCCCGGCCCCACCTCCGGCCGCAGGTCCGCGCCGCGATCGGCGCCCGCGCTCGCTGCCGCCTGGTGGTGCTGGAGGCCTGCATCTCCAACGCCATGGCGTCCACCGCGTCTGCGCGAATCAACGCCGACATCCACATGCTGGTGCAGTACGGGGACGCCAAGGAGAGGACGGAGGCACAGTTCGAGGGGCTGCTGGCGGCCGCGGGGTTCGAGCTGCGGCGGGTGGTGCCCACAAAGGGGCTCTTCTTCGTGCTCGAGGCGGCGCCGGTGTGACGGCCATCAGGCGGGGCCGCTGTTGTGCAGCCTGCAGGGCTTGGGATCGCGTTGGTCGTAAGATGCGGTCTGCCTGTAGCACGCCGCCTGTCTCTTTCGATGTGGTGATCACGGCGCCCCTGCTGCCCAACACTCCTTGGTTGTGGTCTCGTCGGAGAGGTCTGCCACCAATCAATTGCACCAGGCAGTGAGTTGAGATCCTGCCAGCCTCCCGGCCAACAAAGCTCATCTCATCACCTCTCAACATCTCCCTGTTGCCACATGGGGCCGTAATGACTTAGCAAGACGTGAGCAATGTACCACCTTTCGTAATTTATTACATATGATGCAGCATCCAAGTGGCTTATTCCCACCATCATCAACCAAGGAATCTTGTGGTGTGTGCCGGTTGAATCCCCTCTTGCATCTACTATGAAAGGCCCCTTGTCAAAGGTGTCAAGACGCCTGTGCAATACCATGCGCTGAGGGAGCAGTGTGCAATGGCAATGATGGGCGGGTGGCCGTGAAGGAGGACACATGGGCTGCCGGCATGCACATGCGCCTGGAAGCTACCTTGAGCTGACAGACCCAGCCAGCGCAGGGTTTGATTGCCGTGGCGGCAGAGGAAGGGGGAAGGGAAAATCCAGCAATGAAGCGCGTTTCGCACCATCACCGCAGCGCGTCGAACGCCTAGCAGACATGCGACTGCGTGCACGACCCAATGTTGATGTGGCGATTGGTAACTACACACCAGCATACAAAGGATCTGACCCCGGATGGCATTTTGCAGCAAGCTTGTCGCTTGTCCACAAGCACAACCCTGCAGTGGTGAATCGTGGGGTGCCCATCCACACCAGTTTGTTGATGAGTGCTGATTTCGAAATGTGGAATATCTTGCGGCAAGCCGGGCAAAGCGCTGGGGTGAATGGATTGCGCCCGACGTGCCGCACGCCGGCACGCATGCGAGCACCTTGAGGCGAATGACTCATATGCTCCAGATCAGCAGGGGCACCGACAACAAAGTGACAAACCCCTGAGAAGCACGCAGGTCCTGGGCTCCTGCAAACACCACTCTTGAACCACAGTGCTTGCAGGGTAGGGCCACAGCCCTGCTGGTGATGACCCACATCCCCACAGAAATGCGTGGCCGGGTGCGCCCCGGAGCGTGGCCTGTCATGCCGCGACATGCTAGAGAAAGATGTGGCCCTCGGCTAGCCCGTTGCCAGTGTGGTGATGCTGCAGGGTGCTGACGTGCGGCGCTTGCGGCAGCATGAGGGGCCAGGTTGTCGCCACGCTCTGCCAGGCCTCAGCAGGCGCCGACACCAGCGGGTGCGTGTGGCCGGGGGGGCCGCCCTTACCCCACGCCGACCAGCAGGGCTGCTGGGATGCGCCGGCGGCGGTGTCAACCCCCAACTGCCGCAGTGGCAGCTGCACGCCGGGCAATGCGCTTTGTGCAGGCGGCGGCCTCTGCTGGAGGAGCGGCCCCGCAAAGGGCGCAGAGGCTCCGATTGCGGCAATCGGCAGAGCCCCCAGCAGCGCCTGGGACTGTGGCAGCTGCTGGGGCAGGCCGGCCGCCAGCAGCCCCTCGGTCCCGCTGCCATGCCGGCTCAGACTCATGACCGATGACCCGGCCGCTGCGGCATGTGAGCCGTCCAGGTGACGCGCCGGCTCCCCGCCGGGCTCGCACCAGGCCGCCACGCCCAGCTCGCACGGCGCGGCGCGGTCCGCACCACCATCCGCACACGCGGCTGCGGCGCCGCCCGCGCCCGTGGCTCCGGCATGCTTGGCGGCCCAGCGCTCCCTGCCTGCCGTGCTGCGAGCGCCCTTGCGCCCAAACTTGAGGGATGCTCCCGTGTGCCTGCACACAGCACGGGTGGTCACGCGTCAGCAGAAAACAGGCACGTTGGCAGCCCTCTGTTGCAACCCCGCTGATGGGCAAAGGACGCACTTGCCGGGTGACAAGGCACGTGCTCGTCCAAGGAGTTAAAAGGCAGCTGCCTGGGGGAACCCAACAGAGTGGCACTCACCAGCAGAGCTCAGCCGCTGGCAGGCAGGGGTCGCGGGGCCGCAGCTTGTCGGGGGAGTGGGCGAAGAAGCACACCAGCCGGCTGCAGACCTCCCCGAACTGGCACAGCTCTGTTCGGAAGCGGTCGGGGTGAAGCCAGTACTCGTAGAGGCTGTTGGGAAGGGGTAGGGGG
>NW_014008922.1:0-4076 GCF_000611645.1 Monoraphidium neglectum | reverse complement strand
ACCTCCCCCCGCGCCCCCCGGCCTCCCAGCTCACCCCCTGTCGCGCGCCCAGGGCAGCAGGTGCTCCGGGTCCGGCACCACCACCGCCACCAGCTGCGCCCGCAGGCTGTCGCCGTACACAAAGGACTTTGAGGGGGGAAGGGGGTGGAGCGCAGTGTCAGGCGGGTGAGGGACGGGGGCGATGGCTGAGGGAGGGACTGTTGTGAATTGCAAGATTCAATAGTTGGATACAAGTCGATGGCGAGCTACAAGCCAACAGTCACATATGAGTCAAGCGTCCAACTATCTTTGGGAGTGAATAAGGGCCCACATGGGGGCGAACGTGACGCCGCCCCAGGTTTTGTTGAGGCAGCGTCATGCCGTCGATATTGAGAGGATCCGGGAATCGACACCGCCCCATTCGACCAGCCACCACGGACGCGCCCGCGTGCAAGCGCGCACACTCACAAGCAAATCAACCACCCACCATACACAGCCACACACATGTGTGCACACACATACACACACACACACACACACATCGCGCACCTGCAGCACGAATGGGCTGCGTGCGTAGACGTTCTCAATCTTCTCTGGCGCCACATACTCCCCTTGGGCTAGCTTGAAGATGTTCTTCTTCCTGGGGGGGTGGGTGATAGTGGCAATGTATGTGTGTCGTAGGGTGACGTCACGGGGGTTTGCGGGGGTTTTGTTGACAAAAATCCGGGGTGTTGCATGTAGCAAGGAGAAAGGCACGCTGGACACAGACACCGGGAGAAGGGAAGCAGGCGAGCGCAAGGAGTTGTTGCGTGTGTGCATGTATGTGTGACTCACCGGTCGATGATCTTGAGGCGGCCGCCCGGCAGCCACATGCCCACGTCACCGGTGTGCAGCCACCCCTGGGCGTCCACCACGTCTCGCGTCTTTTTCGGGGGGAGGGGGGTGGAGCAGACGCAAATCAAATTTTTAGAATGTTGCGGCGGCAAAGACGGCAACAGGAGGGGGTTAACTGTGTGGAGGTGGCGAGCAGAGCAGCCTTGAGGTCGAGCAAATTGCAGCTGCATACACACGTAAACACACATGCACACAAATCCACATTCACGCTGCGCCCACCCACCTGCGCATCATCCTTGTAGTAGCCCTTAAAAATGGTGGGCCCTCGCACACACACCTCACCCCTGCAGAAGAGGAACGGACGCAGGGCGAGGCAGCTAAGCCAGGGTTGGCGCTTCGCGCCGCGCTGCGTGGCACACACGCATGTATAGATGCACGTGGATACAATATGTCATGCACGTGTTTGTGTGTAAGATGTTTGTGTCTGTGTGTATAACACCATCTGCTTGTCATGTATGATACCTTATAGACATGCTATGATTATGTTTCTGCACGTGCCATCCAACATCTCGGGTGGGGCGCCGCGGTCCCCCCCCCCAGCAGACGAGGGTGGCCGACAATACATGCGTGTGTACGGTGCAATACAAGCGCACGTATCGGCCCATCCATGCGCACCACCGTGTCATGCATGCGTCTCTACTGAGCATGCACCGCAAACACAAACACTGCGCAGTACCGCACCGTGGGTAGGGCTTGTCGCTGCGCGTGTAGTTCATCTCTGGGATGTCGGCCAGCTTCACCTCGCAGCACGGTAGGGGGGCGCCCACCTGGCCGGGGTTTAGGGGCATGGGCGGTTTGGGGGTTACAAGGAGTTAGGTGGTAGGAGGGTTTTGGTGATAGGTGGGGGCCCAGGGGTGCACAGAAGGGGGGCGCCCACCTGGGGCAACACCATGGCGCCAGAGTCGCGTTTAGGGGATGAGGGGGGGGGGGTGGGAGGCCTCACTCAGCAGCACCACGTGGCGCCGCATTCAGGGTTTAGGAGTCAAAGGGAGAAGGGGTGGAGGTGGGAGTCCCGGGGCAGCAACACATCACAGGGCGCCGCAGGGTGGCCGGGCCGAGGAGGAGGACGGGGGCAATACATCACGCAAACGCGCGCGCTAGTACAGATCGGCTGGAGGGGGACGGAAGAGAGCAAGGAGCAGCGCGGAGGCAATCGGCTGGAAGGGCGCGCGCGCCCGGGAAGACTAAGGGGCGGCGAGGGCCGTGTGCTGCAAGATCGTGAGGGGCGCCCTCGCTCGGGTGGCGACGGGGGCCCAGGCCGATCGAAACCTCGCCGTTACTCGCTGTTGATCGTGGCGTTATTGACTTGCCAAAAACCACTCATGGCGCGCCGCGAGCGTCGTCGCGCTTTTGGCTGTCAGCAGCCAGGGCAGCTGCCGGGCAGCGGCGCGCCGTAACAGCAGTACAGCCGGCCGACGGCGCGGCGGGGCCTCGGCTGTAAGGCGCATCAGGGGCCGTTGTACTGCCGTACACCTAGGGAACTCCTGCAGCAGTACAACAGCCCCTGGCGCCGCGCCGGCCCGGCCCGGCCCGGCCCCTGCGCTGCCGTTGGCGGCATCCAGGAAAGGGCCCCTGCTTTTGACATCAATATGGTAGTAAAACCCAATGAAACCCCCGGGGCCGCGGCTGGGGCCTCCCGTGTCCGATGGTGGGGTCGTCCTGGCGCGTGATTGGTTCATGTGGGTTTTCCGGGCCGGACCAGCTCGGCCCTGTGCTCCTGACAGTGCCAGGCCCCCTCCCCTTGACAATACTCCCTGCCACCCGCAAACGCCCCCCATTCCCTCGGGCCGCGGCCGGCCCGGGCCGGGCTCTGCGCTCAGGCCGCCGGCTGAAGGCCATATCCCCTCAACACACACGCACACACACACACACACACACTTGCACACACACACACACAACCACACACACACACACACACACTTGCACACACGCACACACACACACACACTTGCACACACGTACACACGCACACGCACACAAACACAGAGGGTCGCGCCCAGGGCCTCACGTGTCCGATGGTGGGGTCGTCCTGGCGCGTGATGGATATGGTGCAGCTGGTCTCCGTCATGCCGTAGCCCTCCAGCACGGCGCAGCAGAAGCAGATTCGCAGGAACTGCATCACCTCCGCACTGATGGGGGACGCGCCTGTGTGTGAGAGAGTGTGTGTGTGTATGTGGGTGCGTGCGTGTGTGAGTGTGTTGCGGGGGATGGGTGTGGGGGGTTAGGGGCAGGCGGGAAGGGGAGGGCGCGTCCTTGCAGAATTGGAGCCTATGCAAAGTCAGGCAGTGGGCTTGTTTGGGCGGGTTTGTCATCAGGTTGTCGGGTTTAAGGCTGATGGCACGCAATTCCGCGGCCGCCTTCACACCCCGGACCAGCACACCCCACAGCCACCAACGCGCCAAACCGCCGGACCGATCAGATCGCCCTCGTGTGCCCTTGCGGCGGAACAGCTACATCGCCAGATCGCCAAATCGTCAGATCTTCAGATCACCAGGTTCAACCCACCCGAGGTTAGGTACTTGACCTGCCCCCCCAGCTTGGCCCTGATCTTGCTGAACACCAGCCGGTCCCACAGCGGCGCCCAGCGGCCGCCACTCAGGTCCCCGGCTTCCAGGGCCGCCTTTTTGGACGCATACGCCTGGCCGGCGGGGGGAGGGGATGCAGGGGTGTGTGCTATTACTGTGCATGTGCGTGTGTGTGTACGCGGGTGCATGGGCAGGATTGTGGCGGCCGCCTCCAGACACACAGCCCTTCCTTTGCAAGGGCATTGCTTCTAGGTGGCTGGGCCAAACCCGGCCGAAAAAGCGGCGCGTCAGCCGGGCGGCTGCGTCTCAGGGGAACTCACGGCCTACGACCTGGGGGCTCACTCTAACAAGCAGTCAGCTCCCGAAAGCCAAGGCCGCGGCAAGGGCTCGCCCAGCCGCCCTCGACCCCATCCCCCCAAGCAAGCTCCACCCGGCCTCCCGCCCCTCCAGCAACCCCTTTGCCGCCCGCTCTGGCTTTTCGCGCCCCCGCCCTCAAAAATCCCGCTCCAGACAACCCACCTTTTCGAACAGGGCCCGCGCGATGGGGCTGCCGTCCCGCATGGCGCCCATGACTCTGTCGTAGATCCGGTTCCACAGCCGCGGCACGCTCACAAACACCTGCGGCTTCAGCTCCTGGAAGACGAATGGGTGGAGGGCAGAAGACGAAGAGGTGGGGGG
>NW_014008923.1:3953-4491 GCF_000611645.1 Monoraphidium neglectum | reverse complement strand
CCGCCGCTGCCGCCGGAACGGCGGGCGTGTACATGGCCGTGTGCGCTATAGTCGCTGGCGGACGCGGCCGCGCCGGGCGGTCTGGAGTGAGGCCCTGCCGCTGCAGCGCCCGGCGCGGCGCGGCGGTGGCGCAGGCGGTCGACCCAATGATCCGCCTCGTCTGCTTCCTGGTGATGCGGCTCTTTACTGCGGCCGGCCGGCTGCTGCGGTTGCTGCTGACTGTCCGGCTGCTGCTGATCCTGCTGCTTCTGCCGCTGCTGCTGCTGTTGCTGCACGGGGGCCGCGGCGGCTGCGTCGGGGGAGCCTTTGCCACCGGCCCCGCTCACCACGTTGCCACTCGAGCTGTCGCCTCCGCCGGGGCCGGCGGTTGTCCGGTAAGGCCGAAACGTCCCCCGGGCGGCCGACCAGACCGCCGGCAGCGCTGAGGTCGCAAAGCGGTGGGACCGACCCAGCTGCGGGGGCGCCGCGGCTGCGAGCGCCGCGGCCGCGCCGCCCTCGGCGATGCGCACGGTCAGCATCGACGCGGGGGCAGCGGCGG
>NW_014008923.1:0-3539 GCF_000611645.1 Monoraphidium neglectum | reverse complement strand
GCGGCGGTCGTGGCGCCCGCCGCGAGCGCGCGCAGCGCCGCGCATGCCAGCATGCCGCCGTCAGGCTAATAGCTGCTACTGTCTCGGCCTGAAGAAGCGCTGCATTGCTCTCCTATGTGCACCCCGAAGGCCTCACAGCGGCCAAGCTCAACAGCACGCCGATCACATGCTCAATGGCCGCAGAAGGCTGTATATATGCGATGCACAAAACCCTATCTGCCCCTTCCTGACGTGTGCTAGTCCCGATGTGGGGCGACCGGGAGAAAAAGCCCTGGAACGAGCTCGTGGTGCGAGCTAGAGCGCCCTGCAAGTGTCGTCACGACATAGCATTGTTGATTCGATCTTTCAGTAGGCAACAGTCCGGCATAGTCGCAAAGAGACCGGTGTCGGTGCTCGGGTGACAATCACAGACCTGTGCAACACAGCACATTGTGCCGGTATTGTTTTGATCGCAGCGTTGCTTACCGCTACTCCTCTGTAGTCCAGATCGCGGTGGCCATTTTTTGCAACCTCTGCAGCACAGCAGCACTATGCTCGTTTCAGGGAGAGCCCTGTGCCACTCAGTGGGCCCCGGCCAACAATGTCAGGCTATGCTGGCTGTGCGGCCGCAGCAGCAGGGAGCCCCCCAGTTGCGTAGTGCTCGCGCCATGCCAGGCGGCACGCGCTGCAGCAGCGTTGGTGCGGCATTGATGGAGGGGCACGCGTTCCGGGCCCGGCCGTGCTGGCCGCCCGCGGCCGCCTTTGCCGCAGCAGCGGCCAGCAGCAGCAGTAGCAGCAGCAGCAAGACGCCCGCGGAGCAGGGGCCGAGCGGCGGCACGGCAGCCGGCGAGGGGCCCCCGCCGGTGCGGCGGATCATCCTCCTGCGCCACGCGGACAGCGAAGCCAGCTCCTCGACCCGCGACCACGAGCGGCCGATCAGCTTGGACGGGCGGCGGGAGGCCAGGAGCATCGCGCGACGCCTGCGGGAGCTGGGGTGGGCGCCCGACCTCATTATCGGTGAGCCGTGCTGTCCCGCCCCTCCATTGATGTGGGCGAGCACTTGCGCGTGGGCCCAGGGCCCAAGGGCCCCCCACCAGCCCACATGCAAGGCGGGCCGCGGATCTGTGTCACGGCAGCTGGCGGAGGGGCAGCAATGCTGCTCGGGCCCGCTTTGCCGCCCATGCATGGACAGCAAAACTGGCGCGCCTCCACTGCGCGTGGGGCGCCACGGCATCACAGGCTGCGGGCCGTTCGCGGCCTTAGACCAGGCAATGCTTCAGCCGCGCCCCGTGTGGACCTGCATGCAGTCTGTGCGCAGCGACTAGCCACCGCGCGGCCGCCGCGGCCCGGCCTGCCGCAACTGCTGCCTGAATCATACGCTGCAATCGTTGACATTCACAGCCAGCAACTCGCGGCGCACCAAGATGACGCTCGACGTAATGGCGGAGGCGGACGACCGGCTGGCAGAGGTCGACGCACACTATCTAGGTGTGCAATGCGTGCATGCACAGGGGGGCCGGGCGGGGGCCGGAGCTCTGTGCTTCAGGAGGAGCAGAGGCCGGGTCTGTGCCCACGCCTGTTCGGTTGTCAGGTGGTGTGCGCCGTGTGCAGTGTGCAGGCGAGCACCGCTGCCGCGGAGCTTGTTGGCGACGCGTGTTGCATAATTTCTTTGCGCATGTACGGCCCCGCGCGCGCGACGCAGGGAGCTTGTACACCGTGGCCGCCTTGGACGGCCAGACGCGCTCCCACCTAGAGGAGTGCATCCGCGGCGTTGCCTGCGACACCGCAAACTTTTGCGTCATGTGTGTCGGGTGAGGGGCCAGGGGGCCAGGCGGGCGGCGCGCCGGTGGGTGCACATCGCTTGAGCTTGCCAGGGTTGTGCTTTCAAATTGATCTTCTCCAAGGGGGCAGCGGCGGTTGGCGGCAAGCTCGGCGGAGGAGGCCATGCACAAGTGGGCGGGCCGGCAACCCGGATGCTCCCCGCCCGCTCGCCTCCCCTCCAGGCACAACAAGGGCTGGGAGGAGGCCGCCAGCAGCTTTGCCAAGCAGGCTGTGCGACTGCACACCGCGAGCGCGGCGTTGTTTGAGGCGGTCGGGCGCACGTGGTCGGACGCGACCCACCCGGAGGTCGAGTGGCGGCTGGTGCAGGTGGTGACGCCGTGACAGGCGTTTGCAGCAGCAGTGCGGGCATTGAAATGGCGCAGGCGACTTACTGTGTAACAACGTTTTGTACAAGCTAGCAGGAGGGTAGTCGGCTGGCTGTTTGCTTGGCTAGGGACCAGATCAGCATGAAATTTCAGCTTGTAGGACTGGCACCTGAGGCTTACGAGCTGCGCCAAGGTGTCACTTGGCACAGCCGCAGGGTCACTCACCCCAGAGGTTGAGTGACCATCTGGTGTGCCTCGTCTTCCTGGTATGTACTGTACATCCTTTCCTGTCCATCTCTTCCTGGTCTCTTTACAGCGCACATCCGGGTCCCCACCTGGTTTCAGGGCGGCGCGTAATTGCGTCCGCACGGCTGCCCGAGTTTGGCGCCGGTGCTTGCAGCGGCGATCTGAATGGCGCCCGCCCCACCATGGTCACTGGCGGAGCCTTGGGCAGCCGACCCCATTGGTGCGGCAGCACCAGGCAATGCAGTGAGCGGGCTAACTTCATGTGTCCAGCTGCCTGCCAAGATGTCGCGGGCTAGTGGCGCGCACTTCCCGGCGGGCAAAGCTCCATCACATGCTGAGCCCAGCCAGCACCGCCTCCAGGAGCAGCACTCTGGATCTGCCTGAGCCGCCGGACGCGAAGCTGCAGGCCTGGACACTTGGCCCTGAGTCGGGCACGGCACGCTCGGTCCACCCCGCCTTTGCATCGGCCCGCCTGCAAATCGCCTGCCACATCATGCTCGTGAAAGATTCTGTGTTTCACCTTCCTGGCATGGATTGTTTTGCGCGGATTCACTCAGTGCACATGGCGTGGCGCAGGCAGTCTGTCGTCCTCGGGTCGGTGACGACTGTGGTCCTGGTGTTCTCCTTGGCCACAAGTCGCAGCGAGTTGTGGCCTCCTTGCAACCAGACCGCCTCCTGATGGTCCTTTCCGAGCGTGTTTTGTGGCTGTTTTCAACTATTTTGGTGGTGAGTGGTGCTGCAGACCGTTAAGACCATCAGTGACCATTCCAACTGCCAAGTCGCCCATTGAGCATCATCAGGCTTGCTACTGTTGCCGTTGTTGCTGGTGATCAACCCTCCCAATGAATTGATCAGATGGGTTTGGACCACCAGGCCTTTCAAACTCGGCGTCAGCACTCCGACACATCAGGCATAAGCGGACTGCATGTGCACAGCTTGAATAGCTGCCCTGAAAATCCCGCGCTTCAGACATTGGGGACACACTTGGGGCAACGTTCAACGCGGCGGCGCACCTTTACTCACTTCGAGAATGTCAACCTCTACAATTGTTTCCATCAATGGGGATGCCAAGAGCACAGGCAGGGCCCTTTATGATATGCATACCCATGTGCCTTGTGCGTGGCTGCTGATCAGTTGAGGCGGTTTGCTCAGCATCAGCAAGTCGAA
>NW_014008924.1:0-4077 GCF_000611645.1 Monoraphidium neglectum | reverse complement strand
GCCGCCGCCGCCGCCGCCGCGGCCGCCGCCGCGCAGCTCGGCCCGCCGCCGCCGTGGGCGCCGTTCGAGCAGCTGCTGAGCAGCTTCGTTTCGAGGCAGGAGGATCATATGGAGGAGGAGGAGCGGCAGAGGAGGGTCGTGCTGGACCGGCTGCACATACCAACGGACGGCGAAGACGGCCGGCAACAGCAGCAGCAGTACCAGCAGCTGTATCAGCAGCAGCCGGCCGAGCAGCAGGCGGCAGCAGTGGAGCAGCAGCAGCAGCAGCAGCAGGCGAGGCCGCCACGGGACTCCCTGTCAAGCGGGGCGCTTTCGTCGCCGCGGCCGGGCGCTTCGAGCGGCGGGGGCGGCGCGGCGGCCGCCAGCAGATAGCATGCGCACCAATTTGAGTTGCTGTTGCAGGCGCGCGCGAATAGCTTGCACCATGGTTCCTATCTGTTCTCAGTTGATTGGGGGCATCAAGATCTTGGGGCTTGGGCTTTGTTGTGCTGCAATCATGCGCGCAAACCCACATGCACAATCCAAAAGAACCAACAACTTCAGACCACTGAGATTAGTAACAAAGCTCGACGATTGACTGTCTCTTGCCTGGTAGTTCGCATGCTGCTTTGTACCAATTGATGCAGCAGTAGGGCCGACAGTTGCACGTCAGGGTCTGGTCAACTCGCCCCCTTGTTGCGGCAACCCAAACCACTACTACAGAGGGCAAGCCAGTGTGACATTGGCCATTATCATGAGAGGAGCTGCTGTGCTGGTCTTGATTGATCGTGTCGTACTCCCACCAGGAGCTGTGCCCGCAATTGGCGCGCCGCGCCACCCCGGGTCCAACACCGGTCAACCCCAATCAACGAAACACCAGTTGACCAGCCGGCGCCTCCAGCAACTGCGCCAGCCCATTGCTGGCAGCGGCAGGCCCCCGTTTGCTGCGCGCCGTCGGGGTGTGCGCTGCTGTGAAACAGGATTAGAGTTGGGATTAGGATTGTCACAGCGTCCCGCGATCGCCCGCTCCTTGAGCCATCCAGGCTGATGGGATTGAACATTGAAGCACCAACATTGTGTGACTAAGGTTCAGGTGGCTACCGTGCGCCGATCAAAGCACCCGGGGGGTGGCCAGCGCCAGATGCGGCAAACATTGGCCACAAAACAGCCTGCCTGCCCCTAGTCGTCCGTCCTGATCACCATGTATGCCCTGTTGTTCTGCTATGCATACGGCTCCTCTCCCCCCCCCCATGGCTGCCCAAGCCGCGGCCTGGATAACTGCCGGTGCTCAGCCACCCAACCTGTCTGCGCCAACCTGGCTTGTCTAGAATTAACATTTGCAGATACACCTGCAACTTTGTAAACTGGGTTACACATTCTCGCAGTGGTGTAACCTCGGTCCGGCTCGACCTTGTGGGATGGTTGGAACGTGCAAGACCCCGATTGGCCCCTACTTGGGACATGCACCCTTGTCCTGAAGCAGCTGCGCAGCAGCCGCACACGTGCCATGCGCACAATTTATCAGCAGATGCGTTTGAAAAACAAAGCAATCAGTGCACTGATGTGCGGCGCGTGCCTGCCAGACACCGGCCGTGCTGGGCCTCGCGGCGATGCAAGAAAACGGCGCCAGCAAAACGGAGGCCAGGGCGCGGCAGCAGCAGGAGGGGTGAGGGGGGCGTGGTGCAGGGGCGGCTGCCGCGGCGCGTGCGCCTGATCAACAGGGAGTGCAGCTTTGGTGCGGGCAGGCGCTCGGGGCGCCGCGCAAGCACAGAAACGGGTGTGGGGGTGCACGCGCACATGCACGCACGCGCGGATGCATGCGCGGCGAAACAACGGGGCACGCGCGCTCATACAGTGGCCTGTCGGCCAGACTTTGTTTGCAAGGCCGCTGAAAGGTGCAACACAGTGAGTGCGCCTAGTCGCATGCGTATGTACACTGGCATGGCCGCCTTGGCGCGCCGCGCGCGCCTCCGCAGCCCCGCCTTGCGTGCCCAAGCGAGCGGGGCGCGTGCTGTGCGCGCCGGCCCGAGGGCATGCAAGCGGCTCGCAGGGCACGCGGCGCGGCGCGGCGCGGCCGGCGACGACGCGGCGGTTTGATGTGGGGAGGCGTGTGGGTGAAGGGGGGGCGCGCTAGTGGCGGTCAAACGCTGCCCCAGGCCTCGGGGGCTGCGATGCAGGGGGATTGGATGCCGCAACTGCGGCCCCAAGGTCGATTTCAGCAATGTATCCCAAGCTCAAAACCCCACAGCCCGCCTCGCCTCTCTCCGCCTCTTTCTCGCCTCGCGACGGGCCGGCTGCTGGCTTTGTTTGCCGCCCCCCGCCTCAGCTTATGCTGCAAATCGCGGCGCCTCAACGTGTGCTACTTGCACACGTGATGGGCGGTTGCGCCAGAATCAACCCCCCGAGTTGAGGAAAAACCGGCGCGGAGCGAGGACGCTACCAAAAACCAAACCGCGGGTTTGTTGGGCCGTGCTGACACGCCCCTTTGCTACAGCGGGGCTGTTGGGTTTTGGGTGCAAAAGAAACCCCACCCGGGTGCGAGCCTAGATAGGAGGGGTGTTGGGACTTACCCCCGGCTGCCGCTGTGGGTGCACGGGTGAGAGGTGACAGGCGCAGGGCCGAGGCGCGCTGGTGTGGGGTGGGCAGGTTCTCGCCTCGTTTATGCCTGCGCGGGGGCTGCGCCGGCCGTCGGGTAAGGGGCGGGGCGGCGGAAAGGCGGGGTGCACGCGGGGGCTTGCCAAGCCCAGTGGGTCAAACACTGGGCGCAGCCGGCCGCTCGGCCGCTTCGTCAAAAGGGTTTGCTGATTGGCCCGCGGCTCTCTCAACATGAGCCGGAGCCAGGGCAGGCGGCGCCGCCCCCAACACACGTGCAGCGGCGCGAGCTGCGGTGCAGCACCGCATAGGCGCGCGAGAACCAACCACAATCCGTAGCGGCGCCCGGGGCCCAAGAGAGGCCCTCAGGCGCCAAACGACACCGCGTGGACCGCGGCCTCGCCGCACCCGGCCGGCAGCGGGCGCGGGGCGCAGGGGCGGCCGCAGCTGGCACGCAGGAGCCTCGCCGGCCCCCCGGTCCGCGGCCCGGGCGCATTCGTTCACCCCGAAGATTCGAAAGTCGAAAGCCGAAAGCCAAAGGATGCCGTGGTCTTTGATTCTAAGGCTGTGGGCACGTACATGCACACACACACACACGCACACCCAAACACACGCACGCACACACACACACACACACGTGCGACGGCAGCACGGCGGCAAACGGCAGTGTGGCCAGAGGGGCGCGCGCGTCAGGACGCGCACACGCACGCGGACGCGACGCTCGATAATAGGCGTCGGCGCCTAAGCTCCTGGCGCCGACGCCCGGCGGGCATGGATCCGGTCGCGCGGCGTCCTCGCGCAGTGCTGCAATAAAAACAACAGGGTGCTCGTGAGAGCGTGCGGCGCCAGGCAAGCTCTCGCGGCCCCGCCCCCTCAGATGCACGCAGCAGCGCCGGGCGCCGCCCCCTCTGAGCCGCTCGCCGCCGAGGCGCCGCCGTCGCCCTCCCCACCCTCATCCTCGCCACCGCCGCCGTCGCCCCTCGCGCCGCGGCCCTCTCTCGGCAAGCCGCACAGAAAGTGCACCTCCCCCGCCGCGTCTCCGGCGACCAGAGTGGCCCCAGCCGGCGCGCCCGCCGGCGCCGGCGCGAAGGCGAGGGCGGTGATCGCCGTGTCTCCCGCGAATATGGCGGCAGGTTTGCCCGAATCGACGTGCCACACGATGACTGAGCTGTCGGCAGAGGCGGTGGCCAGGTAGGCGCCGTCGGGGGAGAACTCGGACGCCGTGATCTGGGGTGATGGTGGGCGTCGGTTTCGGCGTTCAGGGTTTGCCGACGGCTGGAGAAGGGGGTGGGGACGGCGAGGATGAGGTGCGACGGGGGGCGGGGGTGCGTGCGGAGCGGGTCTTGGGCGGGCTCGCCGACCGAGCGCGCGCCCGCTGCAGACGCGACGGCACAGGGCCCCTTCTGGGGCGCCTGCGCGCCAGCTCGCGGGCGCTGCGGTCGCGACCCAAACGGGAGACGCCACGCTACGCCTCATGCTGCGCGGCGCCCCTCGGCCCTAGCGCAC
>NW_014008925.1:2695-4598 GCF_000611645.1 Monoraphidium neglectum | reverse complement strand
CCTGCACGCTGTGATTGACGGGGCGTTGGCCTGTTGACTTGGCCCGCGGCCAGCCGCCTGGGCGCGCGCGCGGTGGCGGCGGCCTCGTAGGCTTTGGGCGAGGCCGCCACCCGGCCTGTCACAGCAGCTACCCATGGAGCTGCCGCCGCTCACCCCCATCGCAAGCATGCGTGCGCGCCCAGCCCATCAAAAGTGCCCTGACAAATGCTCCACTCGGCTCCTGTTGATGGGCCTCCCTAAGAAACATCGATTATCATCATCGGTCTTGAAATTCCCAGGTCAATGTCAAGATGGAGTACACGCGCAAGATCCAGCCGACTCCGGGTGCCGAGGGCCCCGCGGCCGGCGGCGAGGTGCGCTCGGTCGGGCTGCGGCGCGGGGCGGGGCGGCGCGCCGGGACGACGCGCTCGGCCAAGCTTGCCCTTGAGCATGCCGCGTCCCCCCTCCCCGCCGGTGCTGGCGCCCCTTGCGTGCGTTGTCCCCAAGGCTCACACGCACCTGCGATCTGCCGCGCGCCGCTGACCTGCGGCCCCTCAGGACCGCGTGCTGGCGTTCGGCAATGTCGAGCTGCTGGGCGCCAAGGAGGGCGAGGACAAGAACGCCGCAGAGATGGCCGTGGCGCGCGGGTGGGCTTGGGCGGGCAAGGCCGCGAGCGCTGGGCGGGGCGGGGCGGGGCGTGCCAGCCATCTGGGTGGCTTTGCAGGTCTTGTGCTAGCAGCAGCTGCAGGGGCCGCGCAGTTCAACGGACAGCTGCGTGCGGGGCGGAGCAGGCGCCGTTTGCATCTGTCAAATGCACCCACCTTTACCGTGCCGCAACCTTTCCGCCCGCCCCTGCTGCTCCCAACTCCCCGATCCCCCTCTGCTTCCTTCCATACTCGCCCCACCGCACCCTTTTCACGGACCCTACACACGCGCACCCACGCCCGCCGCCCCTGCCGCGCCCCAGTTTCGCGACCGTGATCCGCCACCGCACCGACGAGGAGCGCAGCAGCGTGTACGAGCGGCTGATCGAGCTGGAGGAGGCCGCCAAGACCGCCAAGAGGGGGCTGCACTCCAACAAGGCAAGCAAGCGGCATGGCGCCAACACAGCGCGCCGCCGGCAGCCCGGGAGGACAGTGCTTCACGGGACCGGCCGCATTGCCTGCTGGAGAAGGGCGCGGCGTGTGCCCGCAGGCTATGCAGCAACGGTCAAAAATTTGCAGGCAGCGTGGGGGCTGCGATTAGCATTGCCTGGACCTTCAGACATCTGCAATGGCCCCACTGGCTGAGAGTGATCCCGCGTACCGGGCCGGTCAAAACCTTGGACTTCTTGCCCGCTGTCCCCTCTCGCCGGCGCGCAGGAGGTGGCCGCGCCGCGCCTCAACGACGTGAGCCTGCCCGGCAACGCGGCGCGCGCCAAGCAGTACCTGCCGTTCTTCCAGCGCTCGGGGCGCGTGGCCGCCACGGTGGAGTACGTCCTGTCGGGCCACAGGCTCAAGGTGAGCCTTGGCCCAGGCCGCCTTGATCCTAGTTGCCCTCGGGCAGGGTGGGGGGCTGGGTAGCCCGCATGGGTTCGTGCTTGGCGAGGCGGTCAGCCTGTTTTTTTGGGGGGGGGGGACGCCCGGAGGGGGGGGCGTGCGAGGCTTTGGCAGCTCAGCGTCTGGGGGGTGCGTGGGCCTGTGGCTTTGCAGGGGAGCATCAGGGGGCCGCGCGCTGCACGGTAGCCGGCACGCCCACCGGGCGTCTCGTGTCCCCTCGCTGCCGCGTGCCCTTCCTCCCCTCATATCGCCACCAACCCCCGCGACCTCACTTTGCACTCAATATTCAATCAACCCCCGAAATCTCCGCAGCTGCACATCCCCAAGGAGGGCGTCTCCATTGCCTTCGCCCCCAGCGGCATCAAGACCCCCGCCCGCCCCCAGCC
>NW_014008925.1:0-2175 GCF_000611645.1 Monoraphidium neglectum | reverse complement strand
CCTCCCACGGCCGCCCCGCCGTCGCGGGCGAGCCCTTTGCCGACGAGGCCTTCGCCTTCACGCGCGACCACTTCATGCAGCGGGAGGTGTAGATCGAGGTGGAGGGCGTCGACAAGGGCGGGACGTTCCTGGGCACCATCACGCTGCCGGGCGCCAAGCCCGTGAACCTCGGCCTCTCGCTGCTGCGCCAGGTGCGCGGCCCGCGGGCCTCGGCCGCCGCCGCCCCCTGCGGCGCCCGCATCGAGGCCGCCCCGCTCGCGGCGCCGCCCGCGCGCCTTCGTTGCGGCATACACTCGAGCAAGGCTGCGGCAGCTCGCGCACGCCCTCCTCGACGGCGCCCTCCATCACGCCTGAACCCTCCCGTATCTTGCGGCCCCCATTCCCCCCTTCCCCACCATAGGGCCTGGCCAAGCTGCAGCCGTTCTTCTCGTCCGACCGCGTCAAGGGCGGCGCCGAGCTGGAGGCCGCGCAGAACGCGGCCAAGCAGGCGCACCTCAAGGTACGGGCGCGCCGCCAGAGGATGGGGCGGGGTGGAGCGGCGGCCTCGTGGCCTGGGTTGGCCGGCTTGTCTGTCCTGAGCCGAAAGCTGCGCTGTTGGGGGTGTTATTGCTATGGAGGTGGTATCGGCGAGAGCTCGCGCGCGTCCGCGCCGCGGGTGGACGCAGGAGGCCCTGCTGCGGCGTTGGCCGACGTCGGCTCGCAGGCTCGCGGCGCAGTGGCGGCTGTCGCTTGGGGAGAGAGAGCTTGCTTCGTCACTCGGCTGCTCACTCGCACTCACACGCGCGCACGCACCTACAAACACTCGACCTCCCAACACACACGATTAGACCCGACCCCCCTCACACACACACACACACACACACACACACACACACACAATTACACAAACACACCACGACAACCGCAACCATGATCACCACCCTGCCCCCCTCAGATCTGGGAGAGCTGGACCCCCGAGGACGACAAGGTTGAGGGAGACGACGACGACGAGGCCGCAGAGGGGGGCGCGGCCGGCGGCTCCGGCGGCGAGGTGCTCAGCGTGACCGTGACCGACGTCGCCAACGGCAACGAGTTCTTCCTGCAGGCGCGTTGCTGATGTGTTCTTTGGAGGGGGTCGGGGGAGCGGTGTCATCATTTGGAAAGGCACGGCCAGGCTTGCTGAGGCGTGGGGGCGTTTGAGCCAGCTGGGCGAGGCGTTGGTCGCAGCAACATACCGGCGTTCCCTGGGGCAGCCTCTTGGGCATGTCATAACCAGAACACCGGGGCGTGTGCGCGCTGGCAGGTCGTGGACGAGCCCCGCGTGCGGTGGGTGGAGGAGCAGCTCAAGGGCCTGTCGCTGGGCGACGCGCCCGCGGCCGCCGCGCCGGCGGCGGTGAGCCAGGGGTCCCTGGCTGTGGCGCGGTTCACTCTGGACGACAACTGGTACCGCGCTTACGTGGAGAAGGTGGGGGGGCGGGACTTGGTCCGCGTGCGTGTGGGGTTGCGAGGCGGAAGCAGCGAGCAGGCGCAGAGGACGGCGAGAGAATGTGCATGTGTGAGTGTGTGCGTGCGTGTTGGATGACATTGAAAGCAGGGGATTGCGTCTCATGCTTACGGTTGTGCATTGAGCCTGCGTACTGTGTTGTCCTCCCCCCAACAAGCGCTCTGTGGCTAGATGTTTTTCGTGGCCCACCACCACCACCACTAGGATTGCTACCTCTTGACTCCTGAACACATGCGCGTGCACGCCCACATACACACATATCCCCCCCTTCCCAACACACACACACACACACACACACACACACACACACGCACGCACTCACACACTCAAACAGGTCCACCCCAGTGAGCCGCGCTACGAGGTGTTCTTCCTGGACTATGGCAACAGGGAGAGGCTGCCCAGCGACAGGATTCGCCCCATAGACACCGCCCTGGCCGCGGTGCCCGCGCAGGCCAGGGCCGCGCAGCTCGCATACCTGCGGGTGAGGGGGTGGCGGGGCCCCAGGAGAAAGGGGGCATCCTCGCTCCTGGCGGGCACGCCAGCAGCATGATAGAGCAGCTGCACCGCGGCGCAGAGACGGGCCCCTCAGCGCGTCCTGAGCTGACAAGACATAGCCCTGGGCCGTCATGTGGCTCTGTCTGCTGCAGCACGCGCCCCTCATGGCCCCCCCAGGTGCCGCGACCGACCCCCCC
>NW_014008926.1:3391-4287 GCF_000611645.1 Monoraphidium neglectum | reverse complement strand
GGGCGGCTCGTCATCTTCGTCCTCGTCGGACGACTCGCCGCGCGGCGGCGGCCGCTGGCGCTCCTTGTCGGGGAGCCCCTTGAACTTCCGCCAGAAGAGGCCGCACGCGTTGCACAGGACAGACGCCTCGGGCGGCCCGCCGCGCCACTGCGGCGAGAAGCGCGTGCCGCAGTGGTGGCAGCCCTGGAAGGCGACCGCCAGGGAGCGGCGCTTGCGCTTGGGCAGCGTCTTGGTCTTGCGGTAGTGGAGGCCGCAGGGGTCGCACAGCGCGACGCCCTCGGGGCCGGCGCGCCACTGGTTGGACGAGTCTGCGCCGCAGTGGTTGCAGGGGCCCTGCGGGGGGTGAGGGGTTGGAGAGGGCAGGGCCAGCGTGGATGAGGTTCTTGGGGCAGTGCAGTGAGGTCAATAGTTGTTTACAGGCCGGGGACCATGCAAAGGCGACATCAGTCCATGCTCCAGCCACCGCCTCGGCCCCGCAGGGGCGAGACACAATGGGAGGGGATGCCCAGACTACTCCTACGCCAGCCCTGCCGTGTCTGCATGCGGCACCGCGCCGCGAGGTCCCCGCAACGTGAACCCAGGCCCGAGCCCGCGCGCCCCACCTCCAGCTCGACCGCCACTTTGCAGGTCTCCTCTGGGAGGGAGCGCCGCTTGCTCCAGAACAGGCCGCACGCGTTGCACAGGCACGGCTTCTCCTGCGGCCCGCTGCGCCACTGGCTGCTGCTCTGCGTGCCGCAGTGGCTGCAGGGGCCCTTGAGCGAGCCGCCGCCGCGGCGCAGCAGCTGCGCCTGCGCGTGCGCACTCGCGCAGGGCGCCGCCGTGCCTGGCGCACACCCCGGCGCCGCCGTGGGCGCCGCGTCGACGGGCGGCGCGGCGGGCTTGGGGTTGGCGCCGGC
>NW_014008926.1:0-3184 GCF_000611645.1 Monoraphidium neglectum | reverse complement strand
CCGCCGCAACAGCTGCTGCCGCCGGCAGCGGCGGCAGGCCGGCGGCCTGCATGCGTTGCCCCTTGTTGATGATTTGCTGCTGCTGCTGAATCTGCTGCTGCTGCTTGGCCACCGCGGCCAGCAACTGCTGAGTCAGCTTGGCGTTTGCGGCGGACCCCTGCTTCAGGGCGAGCAGCTGCGGCCCGCTGAAGCCGAGCTGCAGCAGCGGCACTGGCTGCATGGACAGCACAGCCTTGGCGCCCGCCGCCGCGGTCGGCGCGCCGGCCGCGCCGCCGGCCGCGGGTGCCTTCCCGTCGTCCTGCTCTTTCGCAGCGGCGACCAGCTGCTGGTGCTGCTGCTGCTGGACGGCCGCCGTGCGCGCCGCGGTGGCCGCTGCGATGGCGGCCATGGCCGCGGCATTGCTCTTGAGCGCCGCCGCCAGCTGCTGCTGGTGCGCCGCGCCGCCGGCCTTGTGCAGCGGCAGGAGCGGCTGCAGCAGCGGGATCAGGGGGCGCGGCTGCTGGCGCATGAGCGCCTGCAGCTGCTCCAGGGATAGCAGCTTGGCCGCGGGCGCAGCGCTGGCGGTGCTGCCGCCGGGCGCGGCGCTGCTGCTGGCCGGGGGCTGGAGCGCGGTGGTGTCGCTTGCTATCGAGGCGGAGGGGGCCGGCGCCGGCGGAGACCCGGCGCGGCAGCTTTCGTCGGCCTGCTTGACTGTGGGCCCGTCGCCGCCGTGTGGGCCGACGGGGATCGCCTGGACGCGGTGCATGCGAGGGGCGGGGGATAATGAGAGGTGGTCCCTGGCGGCGCAACACTGCGCCGCGACAGCCAGCTGGTGTCTGGGCATTGGCACATTGCCTGCAAAGCTCAGCGGCGCCGGCCAGCGAGCACTGAACACACCTCCATATTTGTGCGGTGCTGTTCCGACAGCGATGACCGTCAGTGGGCGTCCCGACACGGGTCGAAGGTCCCAATTCGGGCGAGGGTTCAGCGCCGCCAAGGGGGCGAGCGTGATGATGGACACAACAAAGAGATTCTAGTGTCAATCGCCAGCATTTCGGAACCCGCGCATTGGCCACGGAGTGGTCCGATGCTCCCGGCCAGAGCTTCAAGAGATCTCCATCTCATCAGGAAGCCACAGGGACGCAGGGTGTGCGAAGCAGGATGCACAACCTGGCTGATCCCGAGACACTCTGCACATAACACCGTAAAGGGCAAGATGCAGGGCGCCCATCGCTCAGTCGCGCGGGCCACGATGGCCCGCGGTGTCCCGGCCCCATGCGTAGCACACCCTAGGGCCACTATCCATGCAGGCCGCCGTAATGTGCTTGCACGGGTATCTTCCATCCCCTCCCGTCCCACTGCCGACGACGGGCAGTTCGACGCGGCCGACCTGGGCCTTGGCGACGCTGCGTCACCCTCTCAGACGCCGCAGCAGCAGCAGGACGCGCGCATCGTGCAGCAGCTGCAGCTGAACGTCGCACACTATGTCGTGGACGGTGCATCACTGCCGGCCGACCACCCAGATCACGAGGAGCCGCGCGGGGCCCTCCAGCTCATCCCGGCCGATCACCCAGAGGCGCCGCTGGCGCAAGGCGACGAGATCGCCGCAGCAGCGGCGGGTGACGCAGCCGTGGCCGTGAACGTGCAGCTGCAGCCCCTGCTTGAGGAGCAGCAGCAGGAGCAGCAGGAGCAGCAGCAGCATGAACAGCAGCAGGAGGCCGAGCAGCAGCAACAGCAGCAGCAGCAGCGCACCAGCAATCAGCGGCAGCACCAGCCGCGCGCGCAGCAGCAACGGCAGCAGCGGGCGAAGTCGCCGCCCCAGCAGCAGCACCAGACGCCTGCGTGGCAGCTGCACCCGCGGTTCGGCGAGCGTGTGGAGGCGGCGTTTGCGGTCGGTGACACGGTCATGGGGGAGGTGGTGCACAACGGCGGCAGTGGTGGCGCACGCGTGCGCCTGCTCGACCACGAGGGCGTCATCGGGTGAGGGCGGCCGCGAGGGATTATGCTCACCGCTGATGTCACCATGTGGTCACCCCTTGTCCCGACTGGCAGTTTATTGGTGTTGCTGCTCGGGCGTCTGCGCGGCTTGAGCACGCCGCCCGCCCTGAGCATGCTGCAGCGCAGGCCCACGCGAGCGCCCGGGTGTCCCGGGTCCCCGCCACACGGCATGGCGCCCGCCGCGGACCCCGGGTGGCGGCAGCGCAGGCCCACGCGAGCGCCCGGGTGTCCCGGGTCCCCGCCACACGGCATGGCGCCCGCCGCGGACCCCGGGTGGCGGCGGCGCGCGCGTGCAGCGAGCTCCACCCACACAGCCAACTTGCACACGCGACCTGGCGTCCCCGACACACCTCCCGCCCGCCGCCCGCTGCGCAGCTTCATGCCGGCTTCCAACGAGCCGCTCACGCTGCAGGGGGAGGGGGCAAGGGCGCGCTACGCCACCTCAAAGCACAAGCCGAGCGACCAATTGGGCTTGCCTCTCGGCCACATCCGCGCGTTCAAGGTCGGTCAACGCGGGCCGCCGCTGCGGCTGGGCCAACTCTGGCCAGGCGTAGAGCAGGGCGGCACGTTTGAGCCCGGCGGTCTAGCGCTCGCCTCTCGAGTATGTTGATCGGTCGCCTCGCGGCATTGTCACTCGTGCTGATCCGATCTGTCCTGATCTGATCTGCTCTGATCTGATCTGATCCGTCCGGCTCAGGTGAGGGACATCCCCCAGAACATGACGTACAACGGCAAGGGGCCCCTGCTGTCGGCGTCTGATGCAGACCATGACATGGCCTGGCGCCGCGCGCAGCAGGTGCGCCGATGTGCCGCGCCCCGCCGCGCCGCGTGCGTCCAATGTTGACGGCGTGCCAGCTGCCGCGTAGCGCGACCCGGGCTGCTTTGAGAGCACTAATTGCGCTCTGCGTGAACGTCCCACGCTGCCATGCACGGGGCCCGGCTCGGCCCAACCCGCGGCCGGCCTCTCGCCGGCGCAACGCCGCGTCCGCGCGTCCGCACGCCCATCCCTGACATACTTCCCGCTGACCCTCCCTCCGCAACCCCCCTACCCCGCCCCCCAAACCAGGCCTACGAGCTGTGCCGCGACGGCTGCGAGTCTGTGCAGCTCACCGTCACAGACCACAACCACGGCGGCCTCATCGGCTTCTTCCTGGGCATCAAGGCGTTCATCCCCTTTGCCCACCTCAACAAAGCCCCCGGCCAGCCC
>NW_014008927.1:1260-2933 GCF_000611645.1 Monoraphidium neglectum | reverse complement strand
AAAAAAAAAACCGCGGGGAGCTCGAAGCAGCCCCCTGCCGTGCTGGGCAGAAATCGCCATCCACCCGCGCCGTCCCCTGATGTCCACCCGGATCCAGAGCAGTGGACGATACGACAATCGCTAGCACTGATATGAGGCGTTTCCACGAGCTGCGAGGTCATGGTGACTTTAGATCATGGAGCAGCGGATCTACATATCTTACAGTACCTGATATTTGGCATGCGCTTGAATTCAATTGTGAATCATTAGCACAAAGCTGTTGTTCCATTCCATCAGTCGGACAGAACAATTGCTGTCGAAGGGCGCGATAGGGCAAACATTTCTTGAGCTTTTGGGACGCATCAGCACCATGAAACGAAAAACTGCCGAAGGCCAGGAGGACCGGGTGAGCGGCGCACCCTGAGGCGGCCGCACAGCGTCGACGGCCGTCCAGCGAGAGCGGCGCCGCGCCGCTGCCCGCCGGAGCTCGCTGCCGCCGCCGCCATCGGCGGCCGCACGACTACGAGGCTTCATCCCAGCTGATGCCGACGATGTGATCGATGCGCGCACCTTCTAGACTGCAGCTGCGCCCAGGCGCATTGCTGACGTTGCGATCCCCTTCGAACCGCCTGCCGTCACCCCGTCAACACACCGGTGGCCGCGCGCCCCCGCAGGCCACGGCCAAGCACCCCCGCAAGGCCATGTACCGCGCGCGCGCCCACAGCAACCCCTTCAACGATCCGATTTACGACGTGCCCGCCCACCCGGACGACATGGACTGGTGGGGCGGGGTGGGGTGGGGTGGGGGCGGGGGTGCATATTGGTGCGTCACATCGTGCATTTATACCACCACCCGCGGGGAGACGGTTCGACCGGGAAGACCTCCAGGGGGATGGAGACGTCGTTCCGGGCTTCAGGGATGGGAAAGTGGGATGCAGCCACTACCGCTGCCGGCCAGAATAGCATTCAGACCCACCCCCACCAAAACCTGGCAATGCCAGACAGTGATGCGCTTCAGCGGGTGCCCCGAGGTCAGGAGCCGAACCCAATGGACACCCCCACCCCCACCACCCTTGACACTCCTTGCTGTTCCGCCCCTCGAGCTCACTACGACCCACTCTACTAGAGCCCACTCCTTTGGCGACACACTCAGGAGCGAACACTTTCCCGAGCGGATAAGAAAGGGGGCAGAGGCCGCCACGAGCGGCGCGGGCGGCGGCGGCGATGCAGGCGGCGGCTGTGGCACAAGTGGTGGCGGCGGCGAAGCAGGCGAGGCCGGCAGAGCGGGCGGCAGCAGCGGGGGCGGGGGCGGCGGCGGCGAAGCAGGCAGCGATGGCGGCGGCAGTGGCGGCGGCCCCGACCAGCTAGTGCGGTTTGCGGACGTCGGCTGCGGCTTTGGCGGGCTGCTGATAAAGTGAGGGGCATTGCTGATTCATGTGCAGCTGCTTCGTGGTCCCATGTGGGCCCATTTGGGTCCACGTGGGTCCATGTGGGGGCTGTGGGTGTGTGCAGGTGGAAAAGTGGCGGAGATGAGGAGGGTGCTCGCCCTCAGGCCGATCGCATCGCGTGGTGGGGGGACCCCTTGTAAGGAGGGTTTAGGGGAGGAGGGGGGCGTGCAGGTGGGTGAAAGCCACACAAGCGCGCATGGGTGAGCAGTCCTGACCGGGCCGGCAGCAGCCCCTGCAGTGCTGGGG
>NW_014008927.1:0-842 GCF_000611645.1 Monoraphidium neglectum | reverse complement strand
GGGGGGGGGGGGCGCGGCGCAGCGGCCGCGTGCATGGCAGGAACCGGGCGACACACCCCATCCCCCCAACCCCTCCCCCATATATACAAAACACGTCACTCCCTCGACCCCGCATTCCCCTCCATCACCAGCGAAACAAACACACACGCACGCTCTTGCTCGCACGCACACGAGCACACCCCACCACCATCCCACGCCCCTTTCAACCCCCTCACCTCGAACCCCCCCTTCACCCCAGGCTGGCCCCCCTGTACCCCGACACATTGATGGTGGGAATGGAGCTGCGGGATAAGGTGGCAGAGTACGTACGGGAGAGAATAGGTGGGCGTGTGAGAGGGGGGGCGGGGGGCGGAGGGCGCGCGACAACACCGCGCAGCGCGACTGCGCGCACGCCTCTGCCGCTGCCTGCTGCATCCCGTTGCTCGGGGGTCTCGCCCTTATCATGCACCGGGGGAGGGGCTGCGCGGCCGCCAGCACGTGGCCCCCTAAGTCGCCCCCTGCTCTCCGCCTCACCGCCTCGTCACAAACACCCCACCTGCCCGTGGCAGCCTGCCTGCGCCACGAGCAGCCGGGGCAGTACCAGAACGCGTCAGTGCTGCGCACCAACAGGTGGGGGTGAGGGGCCGGCCATGACTAAGGTCGCAAGGGGTTGGCCCGGCGGCTTGGGACGCCGCGGGGTGAGGGTAAAGGAACGGCAGGGGCGGCATGGGCTTTTTTGAGCCGCGCCGCGCTTTGAGGCTTGCGTGGGCTCGGGCCGCGTCCCGAAGCTGTGGTTTGCGGCGGCGCGAGACACAGCTGTATTGCACATCCCCTGCGCCGCGCCGCCCATTCCCTTGGTGACC
>NW_014008928.1:2414-4465 GCF_000611645.1 Monoraphidium neglectum | reverse complement strand
TATCGCGGGCCTCCGTTGGTAGGGTGTGCGTTATGCAGGTTGGCGCGCCCCACGCCCTGCTTTGATCGCTCGTGTGTTATGCATCGGTTCCTGGGCTGCCCCCCTCTGCCCCAAATGACTTGGAAGAAGGGTTTCGGTGTTGTGATTTGGATGATGGCGAATCCTCGGAGTTGCCCGCGGCCGCAGCCCTGCCTAGTGGTACCGGTGTGTCTGCCGAATCCTTGCTCGCCGCGACTGGCCGCATATTCTGCGTTCGTTGATTACAACAATCGCAAAGTGTATGTGTCTGTTTTGTATCTGAATATTGAACTGTGTTGTCGATGCACAATGAGGAGAAGATTACAGAGAAGGCAGACAATCATTACCGTCTTCCAAATCAAGCGCTGGGCAAAATTGGCACCAAAACGTGTGGGGCTGCATGGCGCTCATGCGGCGCAGACGCCCTCCAGCATGGTCAAAAAGGGCTGATGTAGCTGAGAAGCAGGCAGCCCTCCACAATCCAGCATCAAGCCACTCTTGGATACACGAGGGCCCCTTGTGTGCATGCGCCAATGCCTGCGAGCTAGGCGTGGCAGATTACGCCGCCTGGTACGGGATGGTGACGCCCGGCGCGTCGCCCTTCAGGTACTGCTGCGCCTGTGACTCAAGGACGATTTGCTGGAACTCGTCTCCTGTGAGGGCGGGGGCGTGGGCGCCAAGTGGCGGTGAGCACAAAGTGTGGTGTGCGACAGGACATCAGTCATGAAGTTTGACCTTGATCAATCTGTCCGGCATTGAATCGCCGAAGCGGAAGGAGACGGTATAAGCTGGCAATCATTGTGAAAACTATTGTGCATGCATTCACACTAATCAACCTGTGTGGAAAGAGCGCACAACCTCACCCCTACAACCTCTTCCCTTGTCCACCCCAAACCCCATTGCCACTGCACCCACCGTCAATGTTCTCCTTCTCCAGCAGCACCGCAGCAGTCTTGTGCAGGATGTCGATGTTGGACTGGATGAGGTCCTTGGCGCGGCGGTACGCGCGCTCCACCAGCGCCTTGACCTCCTGGTCAATCTCGTCCGCGGTCTGGCTGGAGAAGTCCGCGGGCTGGGCCATGGACTGCCCAAGGAACGCATTGCCGCCGCCGCTGCTCCATGCCACCTGGCCAAGCACCTTGCTGAAGCCGAGCTGCGTGACCATCAGGCGGGCGGTGCGGGTCACCTGCTGGAAGTCACCAGACGCGCCTGAGGAGAGGTTGTGTAGGCGAATTGAGAGGAATTGCGATGGAGAGGCAACTCAACGCTGTGGGACTCTCTGAGAGGAAAAAGAATTCGTGGGCGGCATCACAGCCTGATGCAGCCCTGAGAAGTCACAGGTGCTCCGATCCCGCTGTGGGCGCGTGATGAGCCTGGTCATGTAACACAAAACGTTCCCACAGGCACGAGCACTCGACAGTGCACCAATTCAACGGGCCCTTGCCGACGACCAGCACGCCTCGCTCCCGAAGGAACGTCTCAACCATAATCATTGTCCAGTCCTTGTCCGTCAACAAAATACGTCTTCAATACATGGCCCTGAGCGTCGTACTCACCAGTAGTGATGTCATCCTCCCCAAAAATGAGCTCCTCCGCGATGCGCCCGCCCAGCGCCACGGCCATCTGGTTCTCGAAGTAGGTCCTGCTGTACAGCCCGCTCTCAAGGCGCTCCTCCGACGGCGCGAAGAAGGTCAGACCGCCGGCGGCCCCACGGGGCACGATGGAGATCTTGGTCACGGGGTCGTAGTCGGGCATGAGGGCCCCGACCAGCGCGTGGCCGGCCTCGTGGTAGGCCACGAGCTTCTTCTTCTTGTCGCTCATGACGGCGCCCTTCTTCTCGGGGCCCGCGATGATGCGCTCCAGGGCGTCGGCGATCTCATCCTTGGAGATCTCTTGCAGGCCGCGGCGCGCGGCGAGGATGGCGGCCTCGTTCATGAGGTTCTGCAGGTCGGCGCCGGTGAAGCCGGGGGTGCGGCGCGCCACCTTCTCCAGGTCGACGTCCTTGGACAGCACCTGGGTGGGGAGGGGGGATC
>NW_014008928.1:0-2032 GCF_000611645.1 Monoraphidium neglectum | reverse complement strand
GTAAGGAGCCAGGGCAGGGATGATTCAAGGGTGCCCTGAGCAAAGAGGTGGCTCCACGGCGCTGGGCCTTAGGTTGAGGTGAAAAGATCTGTGCAAACAGGCTGTGCATCTTGCGGCAGCAGCGTGCTGATGCATGGTTTAACAAGGTTTTGTTTGCCTCTCACCTTGCCGCGGCCGTGGACCTTGAGGATTGCCACGCGGCCCTGCACGTCCGGGCGGTCCACGGTGACCTGATGGTGGGGGGTCAGGCATACGGAGGTAGGTATGAGTGAAGGGCACGACGCAACAACGGGGTCACATGGACAGCATGGCATCAATTGCGACACGAGACAAGCCCGTGTGCAGCACGCATGCAGTACACTTAACAAAGGACAAGAAGCCGCCCTAGCTGGCCTTGGCCGCAGCCAGAGGGTTCGCATACAGCTTCTGCACCTGGCGATCAAAGCGGCCGGGGCGCAGGAGAGCCTGGTCCAGCACATCAGGCCTGGCGAGGTGGGTGTGGAAGTGCATGCATGGGGGCCGAAGAGTGTTGTGAAAGGAGGGTATGGAAGGGGTTGATGGTGTTTAGAACACACAGTTTGATGATGCACCCTCGGCATCTCTGACCAAGAAAGCCTTCTTCACCCACTCCAGCCCACCTGTTGGTGGCAGCCAGCACAATGACGCCGGTGTTGCCCTCGAACCCGTCCATCTCCGTCAGCAGCTGGTTGATCGTCTGCTCGCGCTCGTCGTTGCCGCCACCCAGGCCGCTGCCGCGCTGGCGCCCCACCGCGTCAATCTCGTCGATGAAGATGATGCAGGGCGCCTTAGCCTTGGCCTTCTCAAACAGGTCGCGCACACGGCTGGCGCCCACGCCGACAAACAGCTCCACGAACTCAGAGGCGGCGCAGGAGAAGAAGGGAGTGCCGGCCTCACCCGCGACGGCCTTGGCCAGAAGGGTCTTGCCCGTACCAGGGGGACCGACCTGCGACAGGAGGGGGTGGGGTGAGAGGGCCGTCACGACAGGTGAGAGGGCATTGAGAAGCACAGGTGAGGGGAGAGTGGCACAGGAGCTCAGGTGAGGGGAGAGTGACACAGATTCAAAAACCACGTCCCACCTCCGGCGAGCATGAATGAAAAAAAGGAGAAGGGGAATGTGGTCCACAGGCCTCACCGCCTGAGGGCTCGAGCCCCGCAGGCGCCTTCACCACATGCCAGTTGCCACAGACAGCATCCGTCCGTCGCGTGTGAGCCCACCAGCAGGGCGCCCTTGGGGATCTTGGCGCCCAGCGCGGTGTACTTGTCGGGGTTCTTGAGGAAGTCCACCACCTCAACCAGCTCCAGCTTGGCGCCATCGCAGCCCTGGAGAGGGGGGGGGGTTGAACCAGGTGGCGAGGGAAGGGGGCGGCAGGGTGCAGAGAGGTGGTGGGGGCGTTGCCGGGAGTGGGTGCGTGAGATGACAAAGCAGCTGAGCAGTACGAATTGTGAGGGCTGGTTTGAACAACCAGCGCCACTTGATTTCGTAGCGTGTGCGTGTGCGATCCTGGGTGCAGATCCCCTGGCTGAGGTCTGTGTCGCTTCCACTCTCTTCTGAAGCCCACCCCGCCATCGCCCCCTAAAAAGCAGGCAGCAACTGCTGCACCCCAAGCTCTAGCTGGAAAGCCCAGCCACGCACCGCGACATCGGCGAAGGTCACCCCGGTCTCGGGCACCTCCTGGAACTTGGACTTGCTGCGGCCAAAGTCCATGGGGCCGCCCATGGGGCCGCCCATGCCGCCGCCGCCCTGGCCGCCCTGAGCGCGGCGGAACAGGAAGAACAGGCCGCCGAAGGCGATGAGCGGGAACAGGATGTTGCCCAGCAGCGCGACGTAGTTGCCCTGCAGCGTGAGCAAGGAACCAAGGGTAGGGAGCGAGTGGTGAGAAGGAAGCAGGGTGGTGGAAAGGACGATGCCAAGTGCACATGACTGCCACCCCGTGCTGTCCGCCCAGCCCTAGCCCCAGCTCAGCACGCCCAACCCACATTGCGCTGGCGGAGTCCGGTGTAAGCGCCGCCC
>NW_014008929.1:3195-4544 GCF_000611645.1 Monoraphidium neglectum | reverse complement strand
CAGTCGGAAGGACAGCCTGCTCATATTCATGGGTTCTTCAGGGTTGAGTGTGCTTGATGCAGCACATGAAATACAGGCTGTAAAGAAAATTGTGACAGGCTGCGCCAGTGGGCCAAAAGCAATGATGGGGAAATCTTTCCCTAAACGGACACCCAGCCGGGTCTGTATTGCAAGCCCCACAATGCCCCAAGCTCAAACAAAGCGGCGGCTCCAGGTCGCGCTTGCCGCGACAGTGCGCACGCTCAGCAAATCGAGTGCGATAGGAACCCGTAGCGGGGCAGGCCGTGCGACAGCTGAATGAGGCTCGGCACGGCCTGGAACGCAAGCTGGATGACAACGCAGGCCAGCAGCCGGCCAATGGTCAGCAGCGTGATGTAGCTGGGCCGCCCAGTCCGCTTGACCACCCAGTCCATCACCCACACGCCCACCGGCGTGGCGATCGCGTTGGCAATGCCGTAGGCAAGCATGTAGTGGATGTTGATGCTGCCGGACGCGATGAAGGACAGCCCGGCGCCGCCCGTGATCATGAACAGCAGCAGCTTGCTGGTGCCGGCCGCCACCTGGGGGTGGAGGCCCAGCGCGAATATGATGGGCGACAGCGGCCATGCGCCGAGCATCAGGCCGGCCACCACCATCTGCGGGTGGATGGCCGCCAGCTGGCGGGGCGTCCAGCCCACCGCGTCCTCGTTCTTGTGCGCGGCTGGCAGGGCCAGGGCGGGGGCCGAGGACTGCTGCTGCTGCTGCTGCTGCTGCTGCTGCTGCTGCTGCTGCTGCTGCTGCTGCTGCGCGCTGGTGCTCGTTGGCAAAGCTGCAGCAGAGTGTATGCCAAGGCTGATAAGCTGGATGGATGGCTGCTCCTTATCACTGAGCCCCGCCTGCTTGCCTGCAGCCGCCACAGCAGCTTCATCGCAGCCGGCTGCTGCGGCAGCCACGCCGCTGGCGCTGATGGTGCTGCTGCTGCTACTCCCCTTCTCAACAATGATGCACGAGCAGTCCGCGGACGCCGCAGCCGATGCCGACTCGGCCGCCGCCCGCCGCCGCTCCGCCGCAGCCGCCCAGAATGACACGCCGACGGTGGCGACGGCGCTGACGCCGCAGAGTGTGCCAAAAATCGCCCAGGAGGAGGGCGAGCAGTGGGGCGCGACAGAGCCTCGCAGCACCTGGCATGCAATGAAGAACGCAAACAGCGCCGCGATGCCCGCGATCGCGCCCCAGGGCTGCACCGCCGCCCACGACCGCACGCCACTGATAGCGCGGCTGGCCGCCCCGCTGAGGCGAGCCGCAACGCCCGGCGCCGCTGCGGCGGCGGCCGCCTCGGCCTCGGCGGCACGCTCCTCCGGCGACTTGCC
>NW_014008929.1:0-2737 GCF_000611645.1 Monoraphidium neglectum | reverse complement strand
GCCTCGGCCTCGGCGGCACGCTCCTCCGGCGACTTGCCGGCGGTCGTCGCGTCTGGGGAGGGGGCGCCCGCCTTGACGGCCGCGAGCAGTGCCACCTCCCTCGCGCGCGTGCGGCGGTAGGTAAACGCCAGCTGTATGCTGCTCCATGTCCAAACACTGATGACCAACAGGTTCAGCAGCCACTGGCTCACAACGGCGTTGAACAGCACGCCGAGTGCCAGGCCGAGCATGAGGCTCGGGGTCATGAGCAGCGCCGAGGCGTAGTCGACCTGGGGGGCCGCCGGCAGCCGCGGGTGCGGCGAGGCGACGGCCTGGGCAACCATCGTGACGCAGCCGAAAAACACAACGGCGGCGCTGAGGGCGGACGCCTGGTTGACTGAGAAGCCGAGGAGGACGCTGAAAAGGGGGATGTAGAAGGAGCCGCCGCCCTGGCCGCCTGCGGGGTTGAATGGTGCAAGCGGTGGGGCCATGATTGAGACGGGGAGTGGCATCGAGGCTGCAGGGCAGCACTGCTGGTTGCAGCTGGGCCCGGGCGTGCAAGCTCGTGCAGGCGGGCGACCTCCACCCCCGCCAGACAACGTGAGACATCCGGTGCAGCCGGATCGTGGCCCATCCACTGACGTCCCGCCCTCGTTTGCACACTGCCATAGTAAGCACTAAACAGTGGCAGCACTGGCCCTGCTCAGTGCCCACCCACCTGGGCCAGAGATGAAAGCGACCAGCACTGAGAGGGCTAGACCCAGCGCATTGCGCCAGTCCAGCACAAACGGCGCAGAGGGGTCAATCATGGCGGAAGTTGCTGCTGCCGGGGTCTGCACCGCCCACTGTCACGGCTTGGGTGTGTTGCGATCAGCAGTGCTGCAAGGCGGCGGGCGCGATGCTGGTGGTTTTGCGGAACTGTTGGGTTGATGTCGCGGTCTCTAAAGCTGATTCAGACGATGGATGTATATTGTCGCGCTCACATCGTCGCATCGGTCTGCATCAAGCGGCCAACGTAAAAGTGTGACCAGTGTGACCCCGCGTCCCTCTCTTGCCACGTTCACACTCCTCCCCGAATTTCGTGGCCTAGTGTGACAAGTACCATGCCATTTATAAGAGCGTCTTGAACGCTGCAACACAATCAATCGCCTTCTCCTGTTCACTGCACCAGAAGCAGACACACAGCGCACACACGCACACACACACCAGTGCCGGTCACAAACACTTAACTGTTAGCTTATCTTTGAACGCCAACAAAGCAAACATGCTTGCCAACGTTGTACCCACTCGCGTCGCCGTGGTGTTTGGCAACAACAAGCACAATGCCGGCGCCGTGATGCACCCTAGGTGGGCAGGCCGCCGGGGTTTGCGGCACAGCAGGGTGGCTGGGCGGCGAAAGCAGCTGCGGTTTCGAGCGGCGGGTGAATGCTAATCAACGGACCCGTATTCCTACACCTGGAGCCCCGCCTTCCCTGCACATTTTCCTCTTTGCCAGCACACACACCAACTGAAATTCTCTTCCCCCACCACCCACCCCAACGCCTCCGCCCAGCGTGAACCTGCGCCACTGGAAGTCGTACGAGGCGGTGGCATGCACCATCGCAGACACCCTCAAGACTCTGGGGGTGGACGCGCTGGCCATGCCTGACGGCGCAGACCTGATTGAGCGCCTCAGGGCGGAGCGCATCGGCCTGGTGAGGGGCGGGGCGCTTCTACAGGGCACTGTGCTTCGTGATTATGGATGTGCACATCTCGGTCCTTGATGAGCGGGCGCCCAAGCATTTTGTGCCGTCGACGAGCAGCACAGTGGCCTTTGGGTAGGCACTTTAAGCCCATGGGAGTTCTGGGTGCCCGCCCGCCGCTTGGCAGCTGCCTGCAGGCAGCGCGCTTCGTTGCGGCCCCTTCCGCCTCTCAGCCTCCTCACGCCGTCACACAACCGTGTCGTTGCTCACTCATCAACGCCTCGCTCACTGCCCAAACAAATAGGTCTGGCTCAACACCGGCGGTGTGCAGGGGGAGTCCCCCGTGTGCCACACCTCCGCGGCCCTCGAGTCCGCGGGCGTCCCCTACATCGGCCACACCCCCCTCAACGCCGCCCTGCTGGACGACAAGGGCATCTTCAAGCTGGCGCTGGGGGGCCTGGGCCTGCCCACCGCACGCTTCGTCATCTGGAACGCTGCCAAGAGTGAGTTTGCTCACCAGCACGCATGGCTGATGGGCGCTGGGCTGTTGAAATGCGCTGCGGCTGGATGCGTGCTTGCTCAACCCAGCCTCTGCTGCAGCGACGGCACAAGTGCTCAACTTCATCCACCGCCAATCGATTACTTTGCCGCACGATTTTGCTCGCGCATCCACTGACGCTTCCGCCCCGCGCTCTCCCAATTTCCGGCCTTCTCTTTCAGACGGCCGCCTGCATCCCGAGACCAACCGCGCCTTCCGCCGCGCCTTTGGGTCCTACTCCGGCCCCTTCATTGTCAAGCCCGTCAACGGCCGCGCCAGCCAGAACGTTGAGTTCGTGCCCTCCATCGACGGCCTCGAGGCCATGGTCGCCCAGGTGTTTGCCGCCACCGGCTGCCTCATCCTCGTGGAGCAGTACCTTGGCGGCCGCGAGTACTGCGTCGCCGTCGCCGGCGGCGGCCCGACCGGCGGCGGCCTCGCGTTCAGCGCGGTCGAGCGCGTGCTGGGCGCCGGCGAGCGCGTGTTCACCTCGATGGACGTCAAGGCCATCACCGGCGACCGCGTGCGCGCGCTCGACGCG
>NW_014008930.1:0-4087 GCF_000611645.1 Monoraphidium neglectum | reverse complement strand
CACACAAACTTCTCCTCTACGCATGCCGTAGGATTGCCTACTCTGGGCAGCAGCTGAGCACGTCCCATGTGGTGGTCAAAATCCTCGTGCTCATGAGCTTCGGCGTGCCCATCATATCCGCGGCGGCGGTCGCCTACCAGCGGGCGTCAGGGATGAGCTACAGCGAGTCGCTCTACAAGGCGAGTGCGGCCAGGCGCGGCGCCGGCACCCTGCGCACGGTCCGCTACTGCCGGGAGCCCTTGGGCGCCTTGCGTGCCTGTTGGCACCGACTGTTTTTGCGCAGCGTGTGTGCGGAGGTTGCATGCAGAGGCCCCGCGAGCTGTATACGTCCTGGATCTCATGCGGCCGCCACGGAACCTGTGGCTTTGTCCGTCAGTCTTGCTTCGAACAAGGATGCCCCAAAGCCAGCAGGATAGTAGGGTGTGCAGTGAGGTTGCTCTGCCGATGTGCCGAGCTCGCGCCCATCGGACCCGACTCATATCCCCCGTCTCTGACCGCAACGCCCGCAGTGCTACGCGCTGGTGTGGCGCGTCCCAGGCATCGGCCTTGCCAAGGAGCCGACCTTTGAGTCGTATGTGGTGGCCAATGTCGTGTTCCTTGTGGGGGTGTTCACCTTTGCGGTCATGCTCGGTGAGGTCAAACAGAGTCAAAACATGGTCAAATGGAGGATCGCGGTTGACGCCGTCAAGGTCTAGGGGTTGTCGAGGCATCTCCCTTCAGGCATCAGTGGGGTATTGGAGGCACACGGGGGAGGGGGTGTCGTATGTATTTTGGGTGGTGCTGTTTGCTTTCAGCAGGTGGTGTGACAACCGGACAAGCAGCGCGATTTTTACCCCCCTCCGAACGTTGGCGCCTGCCCCCCCAGGTATTGTTAGCGACGAGATAAAGCAGGGCTTCAGGAACGCCAGAAACGGCAACTACCCGGTGCGCAGCCGCCACCGCCACCGCGGTCGCAGCCGCCATGGCAGAGGCCGCGTGCCGGCCTCCAACACTAGCAAAAACAAGACGTGCCACGCCGGCGCCCACCCCTCAACCCAGCAACCGGTCTGCGCCGAACCGCTCCGCTCTGCCCGTCGCGCGTGCCCCGAGCCCTGACGCGGCGCCGCCTTCGGCCGCTGCCCGGGCTCCGCGTCGTTGTCTTTGATGCGCCGCAGGTGCGCACCTCTGGCCATGTGCTGCTGCTCAACTGGAACAGCCAGAGCCCCGCCATCCTCCGCCAGATCGCCGCGGCGCAGGTTCGATCTCCGCCGCGCCCGGCCTTTTGAGCAGGGTGTGCCGCGCACAGAACCGCGTGCTGCTTGCGTGTGCATGCTGCTGCAGCCGCAGATCATGTCAACGGGCCCCCCTTGCCCAGCCTGCCAATGGATCTCCCTGGCACCAGGCTGCGGACCCACCTCTCTTGCCACCCATCAGCCGGTGCCGCCACCTAGACGGCATTTTTGCCACAAATCAGGCTCTCTCGCTGCCAATCGGGCTCTCTCGTCGTTGTAAAGGATGGGCATCGGACGGCCAATCGCTGCCCCGCGTCTCCCCCCCCTCCCTGCAGTCTGCCACGGGGCGCGGCAGCGGCAGCGTGCTCAACGCGTTCCTTCACGGCAACTGGACCGGCCGGCAGCAGGTGGTCATCCTGGCTGACAAGCCAAAGGCAGACATGGACGCGGCCGTGTTCGAGACCCTCAGGTGCGCAGGGTGACACCCCTCACAGGCAGAGGTGTCTGTGTGCGCATACGCGTGGGCGCGGGCGGGCTTGTGGGGCGAGCTCACGTGATTTTGGTTGGGGTGGCGAGCGAGGGGTGAGGAAAGGGGGGGGGGAGCGGTTGCCCTGGCCAACGATTACGAGGTGGGGTCAGGGGCAGCCGAGATTTGTGGGTGCAGGCACAGGAGCTTTGGGGAGGGACAGGTCAAGAGGCCTGGCGAGGGCCCGCCTCTGAGGAGTGGGCATGGTCGGGCACAGCCGGGCGGTCGTAGGCTTTGCGCCTCGTCGCCACCCGCCTGTCTACACACCCCCTGCCCCGTGCGCCCCCGGCCCCGCGATGCGCGGTCGGCGCCCGGCCCGGCCCTCCATTGCAGGGATCGCGGCGCGAAGCTGGAGGTGCACACGCGGCAGGGCAACCCCTTCAAACTCACTGACCTCAGAAAGGTGCAAAAACGCCGCCGCTCGGCCCCAAACCATCGCAGTTTCAAAGCCCCCGCGCAACCAACGCCTGCAACGGCCGTGTCTGTTGTGTGGAGAGGGGGCAGGCATCTCGAGGTCTCGACGTTCCACCCATGCCATTACCAGCCCTTTCTAAGCGCCCGCAAGGATCTGGTTGCAGTGTCAGCGCGTGCCCCGCAGGCTTTGACTCATCGAGCCTTGCGCCGTGCCCCCTGGGTCCCTGTCAGGTGGCGGCCAACCGTGCGCGGTCTATCCTGCTGCTGCACCCAGAGACCAGCCAGGGCAGCGCAGAGGTGCGGTCTTTGGGGCGCACATCACGATTTTGTGCAATGGTTTGGGTGCGTGGTGTATTTCAAGCAAATGGACAGGCCTGGGGTGGCAGCTGCGTTTGGTGGGCGGGGGGGGATGGCAGCGCACCGTTAATACTCCCAAACACTCAAAAGAATGACTCAAAGGGCCCCTCGCCCCGCCAGGCCTTTGAAGCCATGCTACCCTGCTGGGCTCTCAAACGCACACGATTCTGCCCACACACCCACACACAGAGATACACACGCACACACACGCAATCCAGCACACATGCTCGCACCCACGCCCAGATTCAAACCAACACGTGCACGCGCGCGCACACACACACACACACACACAATGAATACACACACACAATGAATACACACTCACAATGAATACACACATTCACACACATGACATGCACACGCACACACCCTCACCCTCACCCTGACCTTCAACCCCCACCCGCCCCCAGGCCATCAAGGCGTCCGCCGCGATGTGCCTCACCGCGCTGGACGTGGCGCAAGACCAGCAGCGCGTGGTGATGCAGCTGCCCTTCGAGGCGGCGGCGCAGGACACCTACCTCAGCTCGCTCGTCAACACCGCACGCGTAGTGGGTGAGCTGCGATGACGTTGATAACGACGCTTCCCTCCTGAGTGGGGCTTTGGTTTCTGCCCGGCGGATTGCAGGGGTGAGAGGTCTGGCAGCCGTCGTCCGCTGGCTCGCGTCGCCGGTGCCATGCGATTGGAGGGCGGCCCATGGCCAGGGGCAGCCCCTCGTGGCGGGTACGCAACCCTGAAGCTTGTTGACAACACAAGCTGGCGCAACACGCCCATCAGCGCAATGCGCACACCGTCCTCGTGTGCCGAGTTCAGACTCGGCCCCCCCAAGGGCCCCAGACCCGCCCCATCCGCTCAACCACAACGCCCCGTTGATCCACCCGCCAACACACACACACACACGCACGCATACAAATACACGCCATCCCACGTACCCACCTCCCACGCCCCAACCCCTCCCCCCGCCCCCAGGCCGCGACTTCCAGGTCGCAGCGCTGCCTGAGCGCAAGACCATGCACCGCCTCGTGGCGCAGACAGCGGCGCAGCCGGGACTCTTCACCTGCTGGCTCGACATCCTCACGCTGCGTGAGGGCCGCCCCGGGGCCGCCTCGGCCCTCTTCCCGCCTCTCTGTTGTCATTTTTGGCGCCGCTTTTGTTCGTCCTTTTGCCATCAATCAATCAAAGGCGGCCAGTTCCAAGGGAAGGAGGTGCGTCGACGCCCCGTTGCGGACCGCGTTTCCTCATGCGACCACTGGCAGCCGACGCCGCCCTCACGCCACCCTCGCCATCGCCCTCTCCCTCACGCACCCAGATGGCGCCAGCCCCCAGTTTGTGTGCAAGCCCGTGCCGCCGCAGCTGGCCGGGAAGCCCTTCGACGAGGTCCGCAGGTGATGACGACGCTGCGGCGCGACTCGCGGGACCCCTCACAGCCGTCCAATCAGGCGCCGCCGTCCTGCCTCCCCGTAAAACAGCCGGGTGCCGCCGCGCGTGGGGCCGGCCGCAGGCAATCATCGCCTATCCCGCACCGCCGCCCGACGGCACCCGCTCCACACCAAGCGCATGCGACCCACCCCAGCCCTGCCC
>NW_014008931.1:0-4088 GCF_000611645.1 Monoraphidium neglectum | reverse complement strand
GTCCCCATCCCACCTGGTCGACCCGTAGGATATTTGACAGCATCACAGCCACCCTCACATCCGCCGGGATCTGGTCGCCCACTTTTTGGGGGTAGGGTTGTGAGAGGGGGGTGATGGGCAGCGTTCGCCACCCGGATTTGGCGCGAGTGGGGTGCTCGCGGGGTGCCACGTGCTGGGTCGGCGGGAACAGGCCCCCGCGGCGGTGGGGGGAAGGGGAGTGCTGGCGCCGGGCAGGACCGTTCGGTTTTGATCTTGCCGGCCGTCTCTCCGCCGCCCCTGGTGCCCTGGGTCGTCCAGCAAGACCGCCAGACCCGGGGCGGCAGCGGCGGCGGCGGGTGCCCTCCATATCACAAAATTCACCCGCGGCAGCCTCCGCCGGCTGCTTCAGCGACCGGGTAACGCGCGTGGGGGTGGCTGGGGCGCCGCTCACCGGCCACCTCGATGACGTCACCGGGCACCAGGTCGGCCGCGGCTACCTGCTGCAGCTGGCCGTCGCGTAATGCGGCTGCGCTCGTGGCCTTTGTGGTGGGGTGTAAGGGTGTGTTTGCGGGTGGGGGACGAGGGGTGGAGGTCGGGGCTTGAGTCGAGAGGCCAGGGTCGCACAGCAAGAGCAGTCGGCCCGTAGTCACGGCGAGGCCTGCAGGAGGCAAGTCCTTGCCACCGCGCCAATGGGATACGACGATTGGCTGGTTGTCAGCCACACCGGACCTCTGCCCCTTTGCTACACATTCGCGTGTGCACACACGTGCACACACACACACACACACACACACACACACACACACACACACACACACATACACATCTAGCGCGCACCGCCTCCATCCATCCCCCCTCACCCCCACCTCATAAGCCTTCAGCTCCTCTATGGCCCTCTCAGCGTTGCGCTCCGTCACAACACCCACGGTCGCTGCGGGCACAGCGAGCAGACACAAAACATGCGTGTGCACATGAGGGCGTATTTGGGGGTGTGATTAAGATTGTCCTGGCCGATGAGCGACGAGTGCACAAGCCTCGCGGGCTCCAGATGATGCGTAGCGAATGGACGAGTGGTCGGGGCGGCAGTACGAGCGGCGCATTGCGTCGGCAGTGGGGTGGTGCCCGGGGAAGCGTGAAAAGGCCAACCGTTTGCGATGAGGATGAGGATGATGACAAACGGCTCCACCATCGCGCTGTGCAGAGGGAGCGCGGGAAGATCGAGGGACGGGGGGAGGAGGGTGGGCAGGGGCAGCGTCCACGCGAGCGCGGCGGGGCGTGATAGCGGGGCAGACAGGGCCCGGCGCGTGGGCGGGGGCTTCGCGCTCCAGCTGACGCAGCGGCGCTGTGGCGTGTCATGCACCCGCTGGCTCACGTGAGGAAGGACTCTCCGCTGGTGGACCCAATGATGAAGTCCACCGCCGCCGCCACGATGAGGATCTGAGCGGTGAGAGTGTCGCGCGGCGCGTTTCACGTGTGCTTGTGTGTGCTTGTGTATGTGCGTGCTTGATTGCAAATGTGCTTGCAAACAAAGGGGGGAGAAGGTGCCCCTGCACAAGCTGCAGCGGCAGGCCGCCCGCTTCTTCTGAATTTTGTCGGTTGAAAAGGGCCTGATTTGGGCCAGATCAACCCAGATCACTCTAGATCACCTTCACCAGCAGGTCATCAAACTGCTTCAGGATCAGCTTCCAAAGAGGGGTGCCTGCGATGCAGGGACACAGCTGCAGGCGTTGTACGGCGGGCGCCACGAGCTGGGAAAGAGCTGACCGTGGGGCCGCGGGCTGGGCTGTCCGCGCCAGGTTCTGCTGGTGGGCGCGGCTGCTACAGTTTCGCAGCTCGTGCAGCGCCTGCTGGCGCAGTGCTGGCCGCCCAATGGGCCGCCTCGGTGCACGATAAGCACATGAATACCTGCCGCTGCCGTGCTGGTCAAGCCACCGCTCCACACACACCCCAAACCCGCGCGCTGCCCTGCTGCTCGCCGGGGCGAAACAGACCGCGCCCGTGCCATGCATCGCGCCATAAATCACGCCGCCGCCGCCGCCTCTGCTGTCAAAGCCTCACCCTCATCTGGAGGCAGCTCGTTCCGGCCCCACCGCGCACGTGCCTGCAGCAGCAGCAGCGGGAGACAAGGCAGCCGGCTGGCTCTAGCTGATTGTAGCGTCAGCACGCCTGCCCCGGCCGTAACACGTGCTCTGCTTGGCTGCATGCGGAGTGCTTGGCGCATGGAGGGCGGGGGGGCACTTGCCCCTCCTGCCCAAGACCTGGCCCAGCAAGCCGAGAAGCCCAAAGAGTGTCAAGCCATGCCCACCTGCTGCACATCGTATGCGCTGAGACCCCTGTCAGGATCTACTTTGAAGAAGGAGTAGATCTACAGTTCGCGCATGCGCGGCGGAAGCGCGCGAGAGGGGCGCTGTGCCCGCGAGGCGATGCAACGCAGACGGCGTGCGCGTGTGCATGCTCGACCCCTATGCCGCTGCCCGGCAGTGGATGCAGGCAATGAGATTGCGTGGCTGATCTGCGTGTCAGCAGAGCTGGTCGCCTGTACATACACCTGCTCGCGTGTGCATCCGCTGCAGAGCTCCTGGGCAGTATCGATGGATCTGGCCGCACCTCGTGGAGCTCCCTGGCATGCGCATCCGCCTCCATCTTATTTTGGTGACAAATTCAAAGCCGCATGCCGCACCACACGTGTTGGCAGCTGTCGCCCTGCTGTCCAGGCTGGGATTTTTGTCAATCCCCTTGCTTATTTGATCGTTTCTGCTTCCAAGGACAAGTACACAATTGGGCTTGCGATCGAAAATCAGGAAGTTGGGTTTCATCGCGGATTGCAGCGATCTAGCACTGTAAGGAGGTTGCAGCTGGACCTGGTGCCCCGAGGTGCGGACTGGTGCAAAGATTTGAAACAATACAGACGAACGCTCGCATCACACCGGCCGGCACGTGTCCAACATGTGCGCGTGCTGCATCAGACGTACCACGCCGCTGCAGCACGGGCGGGGCCGCGGCAAGGCCGAGTTGGCCGGTACGGTGAAGCGACTGGCCAACCCCGCGCGTACCACCGTAGGCGCGGGATCTAGTACTGCAGGGCTGCACCCGGCTGCACCGGCGGGCGCAGGCGGCCCCATCCGCTGCCGGTGAAGGCCGCTCTGCAGCCACTTGACGGGCCGCTCACTGGCGACGGCCAGAGGGCAAACCGCGAGCAGCAGGCACCATGGCGGGTGAGTGGGCCACTCACGCGGCGGCGCAGCGCCCGAGGGCGACGCCTCCCAGGGGTGTTGGCGCACGCCCATGTGCGTCGCAGCAAAGGGCAAGGGGCGGCAGCAGGCGCAGCCGCGTCTAGGGCCTGTGCCTGTTTCGACCCGTTCGGGCGCCGATTGAGGCTAGAACGCCCTCCCCCGCACACGTTCGTCTCGGGAGCGGCAGCTGTCATGCGGTTGCGGGCGGCTACATGCGCGTTTCCAAGCCGGCTAGCATGCATGAGCGCATGCGCAGGCTCATGAAATGCAGCAGCTGCCGTGTGGCCCCTGGCAGCTCCATGTTGTGCGGTGGTCAGCTGCAGACCTACCCGCACACACACACGCGCGCGCGCGTGCGCCTTCCCCCCCTCCCACACACACACGCACGTGAACGCTCTCACGCAGCGCAACACATCCCCCCCATCCAGACGGCTACCGCAAACCTGTGCGCGACCGTCTGCTGGGGGAGATGCTGGGCAGTGTAGTCGACCCCCTGGGGGCGGGCTGGAAGGTGCTGATTATGGACGGCGTCACCACCAGGGTCATGAGCAGCGCGCTGAAGATGGGGGACCTGCAGGAGGCTGGTGAGCGTGCGCGCGCGTGTGTGTGTGTGTGTTTGTGTTTTCACGCGTACGCATGTTTGTTTCCATGCGAGGTTGCACGTGCATGTGTGTGGATGTAAAGGAGTGTGTGGCCTGATGTAGGGACGGCTTTGCGCGTGTCATGGGTGGTGTGTGTGTGGTCACGCGCGTGTGACTGCGTGGACGGCGTGGCGGGGCGTATGGCGCGTGGCGTATGGCGCGTAGCACAAGGCGAGCGGGGCGGGTGCTCTCAAGGAGGGTTGGCGGGCGGGGTTTGGGTGGAGCAGCCGAGCGA
>NW_014008932.1:4168-4787 GCF_000611645.1 Monoraphidium neglectum | reverse complement strand
GCCGCGAGCGCGCCCGCCGCGGGCGCGCCCGCGGGCAGCGCGGACACGGCCGACGTGCGGGAGGCGGACAGGCGCGCCGCGAGATCCGCCGGCGACAGGCGCGGGCCGGCGGCGACGGACGGAAGCTGGGCAGACAGATCCGCGGCCTGCAGCGCGTACAGCGCCGCCAGGGGCACCAACCACGAATCGCCTGACTCAGCGTCGACCCAGTACACCTCCACCCCCACGCCGCGCTCCGCCGCGGCGGCCGCGGCGGCCTCGTCCCCGCCGAGCGCGCCCCACGTCGCCGCGCCACCGAGCGGCGCCGTCCGCAGCGCGTCCGCGAGCGCGCGCGCGGCCTCGAGCGACACCTGCGGTTGTGGGGCCGAGCGCGGGCCGCGTTTGAATGGATCGGCGTTAGATCACGTGGGCCTGGCGGATGCTAACCCTGGTGGGGGTGCGACATGCAGACCTATGCCACAGCACTGCATTGGAGCCCGCGGCAGGTGCGTCCGAAAGGACGAAACCCAAACAGACCCAGCCGGTGGTGCCGGCGGGCGCGCCGCGCCGGCGCTCCCGCCGTCCCACCGCACCTGCGCGGCGTCCGAGGCTGCGGCGCCAACCCCCGAGAGTCCCGCGC
>NW_014008932.1:1384-3991 GCF_000611645.1 Monoraphidium neglectum | reverse complement strand
CCCCCGAGAGTCCCGCGCCGCCCGCCAGCAGCGCGACTGTGGTGGTCGGCTCCGTCCACAGCACAGGGTGCGCCGCCTCGTCGTACGCCCCGAGCAGCGCCTGGCTCGCGCGCTGGCCCGCGGCCGCGGCGGTGGCGGCGGCGGCGGCGGCGGTCTCTTCGGCCTGGAGGGGGCACGGGCGGCGGCGGGAAGCTCACGGGAGGGGGGGGGGGTCCGCCACAGCAGCGGCGGCGGCGGCGGCGGCGGCGGCTCCTCCTCTCTGCCGGAGCCAAGCCGGGCCCTGGCAGACTGACGTGGGACCGGCCGCCGCAACCTGGTGTTTGCGGCACGACTGGCTGCAGCCCTAGCCCCAGCCCCTCCCCTCCCCGTGCCTCAGCCGCAGCCCCAGCCTCAGTGCCCGCCCCAGACCCAGACCCAGCTGGCCGGCAGCCCCTGTGTTGTTCGACTCCAGGGAGTAAACATAAAGAGGGAAAAATGGAAAAGGATGCGCACCTCGCCGATTGGCGGCTCCTCGTGTCCGGCCGCCACCAGCGCTGACGTGGCAAGGCGCCGCTCAAGCTCGCCCTTTGTGCCCTCGTCGCTCTCCCCGCGCGCGCGCAGCTCGTCACGCAGCTCCCGCAGGGTCATCTTGGCCAGCTGTGGGACGAGTGTGTGTGTGTGTGTGTGTATGCGCGCGTGTGTGCGCGAGCATGCGTGTGTTGGTGGTGGGGCCATGCACGCGCGCTTTCGTATGCAAGTGTGTGTGACCGCGCTCACACTTGACGTTGGGGCAAGTGAGAGGGTGTTCACGCGTCAAAGCGCGGTGACACCCAGAGCTGCAGTCAGTCGGTGCCAAGGCGTCCTTGCGCGCCATGGCACCCCCTGAGAACGCAACACATCATCGGTGGCGCCGACCTGAAGCCGGCCTCTTCACAGCCGGAAGCAGGTGCCCCAACACTCACACACACACACACACACACACACACACACACACACACGAACACAAACACACACACACACAACCTCTCTGTCCCCATCACCCTGCCTCGTTCCTCATTTGACGCGCCCTCAGCGCCCCAACCACCCGCCACCCCCGGGAAAAAAAAACAACTCAGGCGGCTCACCTCCTCCATGAGCGTGGGCCTGTCGCCCTGCTTTACCGCCACGTGCGCCGCCAGCACCGTCAGCAGCCTGTCGCGGCACTCGTAGCGGCCGCCCTCCTCCGACATGCCCAGGGTGCGCAGCGCCTCCCGCAGGTCACGCACCTGGGGGGGGGGGTGGCGAGTTGTTCAAGTGGTGAAGGTGGGCAGGGTGCTTGGGGGGGCCGGGTGAGCAGGTCAACGAAGGAGGGCGCCCCCCGTCCACACTGGGAGACGCGCCTGACCACCTTTCACTGCCCCCTTCAAAGTCACAGACAGCACGAACCCAGGTGCCCGCCCTCGGCCCCAACCCCACCCCTTGTATTGCGCCCACCTTCATGCCGCGTATGTCCTGCCCTGTCACACTGTCCAGCAGGAATGCCTTATCCCCATAAAACAGCCCTGGTGCCTGGGGCCCCTCCGTCCGGCGCGCCGCCTCCTCTGCCGCAGCCGCGCGCCCGCGCCCGCGCTTCCGCGGCTGCTCGTCCTGCTGCTGCTCCTCGTCCTGCTGCTGCTGCTGCTGTTGCTGCTTCTGCTGCTGCTGCGCCTCGATCATGTCAACCTCCTCTGCAGCCAGCACCCAGCTCGCGCGAGCCGCCAGCTCCTCCTATCGATATCAACCGTGCATGTGTTGGGGCACATGAGATCGAAGCCACAAGCTCAAAGCGGCAGAGTCCCGACCACGATGTGGAAAAAGCAGCCGCAGGCGCTCGGCGCGCGGCTTACCGCGATTGCCCGCCCGCCACGCCCCTGCCGGCCCCTGGCCCGCCCCATTGGCATTCCCCTTTGGGGCCGGCGCCGCGAGCGCAAGCGCTTCGCCCCTCCGGACGCACGGACGCACAGCCGTGCGGGGGCGCCCTCGCGCGCAGCACGCGCCTGCGTCTCCAGCGGTTCCACGGTCTGCCCCGCCTGCTGCAGCACAGAAACGAGCTCCTCGCGCGCCACCTGGGAACACGCACGACGGGAACAAACGTCAACGTGGACGGCCCCTGCACGCCGCCACTGCATGCGCCCCATGCACACACATGCGCGCTGCTCCGGGTCGCCGCTGCCAGCACGCGGGCGCCGCTGCTCATCCATATCACCCAGATCGCCAAGCGACCGCAGATCTCGGACCCCCTCAGATCACGCCACGGCCTCATCCCCCAGATCGCCCACCTCCAGCAGCTCCGGCACCAGCTGCTGCTGCCGGTCTGCCAGCAGCCACTCCCGCTCGCTGGTGGGCAGCGCACCACCGCCCGCGGCCGCGGCAGCTGCGGCGCCGCCGCCGCCGCCTTGCTCGGCGGGGCCCTCGGCCTCGCCGCCGCCGGCGAAGCCTTGGCCGACCTCGCTGCGGCGCGGGGCGCGGGCAAGAGCGGAGCCGTCGCCCCTGGTCAGCTCATTGAATACCGGCCGCAGGCCGCGCGTGCCCCGGCCCCCTGCACTACAAAAACACCAGCCGACTGCAGACGCGCACGCGTGCGCATCAAACACGCCGCCCGCCCCCGCC
>NW_014008932.1:0-863 GCF_000611645.1 Monoraphidium neglectum | reverse complement strand
ACAACCGCCTCCGCCAGGCGGGCTATGAGGTCCTCAGACGACCCCTGGGCGGACAGGCCGCGCTCCTTCAGGGCCCCGACCAGCTGGCTGTGAGGGAAGCTGGAGAGCTCGCGCCGCAGCTCCCGCACCACGTCCTCACGCAGGACCGGCTCGTCGGCCGCGCCCTGCTGCTGCTGCTGCTGCTGCTGCTGCTCCTGCTGCTGAGAGTACCTCTGCTCTTCCTCCTCCTCCTCGAGCTGGGCCTGCTGCGTCACGCGGCGGGCGCGGGGCTTGGGGGCGGGGATGGCGCCCTCCGGCTGCACGAGGGCGTGGTCGGGGTTGGGTTGCGCGGGGGATGGGGGGAAGGGACTGTCGGGGCAGGGCACAGATCCGAGTCCCGACAGTCCGTCCACGCCGCGGCCGCAAGCACGTCTTGCAAGGCGCGCCCCTGCATTCCCCGCTGCTCGCCCCTAGTCATGCGCAGCTCCCCCCTCCCAAACACGGGCACCACGCGCGTGCGTCCACACGCATTGAGCCGATCGAGATAAGATGTTTGCCCGCCGCCAAGGGGGGCAGTTTGGTCGCGATCCGGCTGTATGCGACGCACCAACTGGGTGATGCCCTCTGCCGCATAGCTGGCGAGCAGGGCCTCCACCACCTCGGTCTTGGTGACTTTCTTGCTGAACGCGGCCTGCACGCCGCGCTGCTGCGCCAGCTTCTTGAGCCACTGGTAGTCGGCGGCCAGCAGCTGCTGCTCCAGCTCGCCGGGCCCCTGCGGCTGGTCGGCCGCGCCGCGGGCCCGCGCGGCGGAAACGACGAGCGGGGCGGCGCGGCGGCCGGAGAGGGGTCGGGGCAGGCAGGGGCGCGGCGGGGCGAGCCTGGGG
>NW_014008933.1:0-4091 GCF_000611645.1 Monoraphidium neglectum | reverse complement strand
GCCGCGTGCCGCTGCAGCCCCGCCAGCCGCGCCTCGAGCGCCGCCGCGCGCGCGCCGCGCTCCGCCAGCTGGCGCTGCTGCCCGCGGATCGCCTCGGCCGCCGCGCGCAGCTGCTCCTGCTGCCGCGCGAGCGCGCCGCCGCTCTCGGAGAGGCGGCGCCGCTGGTCGGACAGCTGCGCCTCCAGCTGCGCCTGGCGCGCGGCTGACGAGGCCGCGGCGGCCTCCAGCGCGGCGAGGCGCGCCAGGCGGGCGCTCAGGTCCTCCACCGCCCCCTGCAGCACCGAGTACTTCTGCTTCTTGCGCTCCCTGGTGTACATTCGAACCGAGGTTCCAAAATGTTGGGAGTCGGTGCTTGTTGTGCAAACAGGTAGCGCCGGCTGAGGCCGGGATCGGAAGACGGGCCGCACCGCCGGACGTGCCCCGCTTTAGCATCCTCATTTGAGTGAGGTCCCTTTGTGTCGCGCACGCGGCTCAGCCAGCCAGCCGAAGCAGCTGTGGTGGTCCCCGCCCCCCAGCACAAGGGGTCCAGATCAGTGGCCGCCAAATCTGAGATCGCCGGATCACCGGAGCTGACCCGCCCCACCTGTACCGCTGCTGCGCCAGCCGGTTGAGCTCCTGCTGCTTCGCATTCCTGATGCGCGGCCTCCGCTTCGCCTTGCGCCTCGCGCCGTCGCCGCCGCCGCCTCCCCCGCCGCCTCCCCCGCCGCTGCGCGCGCCGCCGCTGCTTCCAGGGCCCCAGCCGGCGGTCTCCTCCTCGTCCTCCTCCTCGTCGCCGTCTTCGAACTCGTATTCATCGCCGCTGCCAAAGTCGCCGCGCTGCTGATCAGACCCAAACGCATCCGCATCACTGCCACACCCGCCGCTCGCACCAGCGCCTGCAGAGGTGCCGCCGCCGCGGCCGCCGAGCTCCCGTGCGGGCGGCTTGTCCGGCAAGCACCGCGGCGAGGGGGCCGGCGGCGCGGCAGCGGCGGCGGCGGCGGCGCCGCCGCGGAGGGCGGGGCTCTGCGCAGGCGTGGGGGCCGGCGACGCAATTGACATTACGCGTGCGGGCCGCGTTGGCGCGGCCGGCGTCGGCTGCTGCTGCTGCTGCTGCTGCTGCTGTGGCTGGTCATGGGTCCCGCCGGCGGCAGAGAAAGCGGCGGCGGTGCGTACCGCGGCCGCGCGGGCGATCGGGCGCCGTGTGGCCGTCGCGCGGCTGATGAGGGTGGCTGGCCGGGCGGGCGGCGGCGCGCAGCATGGGACGCACACGGGACCGCTGCCGGTCATGTGCGTTGGAACCACCCTGCATGACGTGCATGGTGGGACGCATGTGTCGGGCGCGCCGGCGGGGGCTGGGGCTGCACCGCGCGCATGCGCGCGCGGTGGGGGCGGTTGAGGCCAGTTGCACGGCGCGCGCGCCATTCACCACGCACACATGTGCTGCCCGTTGCGTGCCGGGCGGCGCGCGCAGGCGTGAGCATGGGAGGATGCCAATAGCAGCATATGACAAGTTGGAGCCTGGCGCACACCAGATGGGGCTGTTGTCGCCGTGGGTAGCGGCCGCCGCGACGAGTCGGGTGGCCGGAGCCAGCGCGTGCGAGCGGCTTGCCCGATCAGCCAGGAGGGCGTCCTCCACCACCACCATAGCTGTGTGTTCTGTCAGAAATGATTCAGATAGCGCAAAACCCGGTGTTGCGTCATCCGAGACGCCAGTGCGATCCATTGGCGCGGAGTCGAACGCAACGAGCAGACACCCACCAGTAGGCTCCAGCGGCTCCGGGGACAAGCTCATTCGATCATCAGTGTCTAGGAAGCCTTTTACGTCCACCATGTCGAGCCCGCCGTGGGCCCAGTCGGGCGCTGGGGGCCCGTACTCGGGAAAGTCCTCCATACCGCCGCTGATCGGCCTAGGTTCCGTAAGTATGGACTTATGTTGAAGACACAGACCTGTCCGTAAGGCAGCCTCTGTCAGATCATGATAAACTGGCGCGGGATGCAGCGGCTGAGAGCGTGAAGAGGTTTGAAAGTGGATGTTGTGTCAGAGCAGCGCAATGAGCACGTTGCTGCCTACTGTACAGCCCGCTGCCGTCATCATGGCAGTCCAACATGCGGGACACCCAGGTAGTGCGCTGCACCAAGACCGACAACGTCCTGCCTGTGCTTGTGCGCAAGCGGCGCCGCACAGGTCCTGCAAATCTGCTATTTGCAGGAGCTTGAAGGAAACTACACATACAACGGCAACGCGGCAGCGGCATCCCATGCAACAAGGCAGTGCCTGGGTGCAACACCCCGTCCTGCCATGTCATAGGGCCGTGCTGGAGCGCCCCCCCCCAAACTTGCAATGACCAGGCATGAGACTTGCTTGAAAAACCTGATGCTGGTCTGCTTACCAAGCTTTGAAGCTTTGACAACACACGAGCGCGCTGTATGCTGAACGGGAGTGCGTGCGACCCCCGCAGGCCACCAGACCGACAAGCGCCAGCCGCACAAAATCGACCGCGCGCTTTAGCGCCATCCCAGCCCCAAGCGCCCCGCTTGTCTGCACGTTCCTAGGAACTACAGGGCCGTGGCGGGTGGCTCCGCGCCCCTCACTACCGGAGGCTCCGGAGGCCGCGGGCGTGCTGGCGATGGCAGCTGCTGGTCGGTGGCCATGCCACAACACGAGGAGGGCCCGCGGCGCCGGAACGGCGGCGGCAGCAGTGCCCTGCCGTTGATGCACGACCGCCCCGCGGCGAGACGCGGCGAGCGCTGCAAAATCTCTCCTGACGCCCGCGCGTCACCGCGTGCATGTGCCGATGCCCGATTACACGCCAAGAAACACTAGCCGGGGGCTCCGCACGCCACCGTGCGCCCGCCCGTACGAGCGGCGTTGATGACAGGCATTGGCTGGCGTGCAGCCCTCAGACGCGACCGCCGCGGCCACTGGCTGCGTGGCGCCGCTCAAAGCGGCGCGTCACAAGCAGGGGCGCCCGCGCCGGCTGCAAAACCAGGGTGAATGCGCTGTGCACGCGGCACGCTGCGCTTTGTGCCCCTGCGGCAGCTGCCGTGCCGACCCCAGCGCCCCAGTCAAAAGTGGGCCGGCCTTGCATACGCGATGAGGAGCTCTGCTGTGGTTGGTAGGGCCCAGTGCTACGGGGGGTGCCGCCGCTGTTGGAGCGGAGGTCGGTGTCGGTCAAACATGGTCAAACGCGCGTGAAGGCGCAGGGAAGCACAGAATGGCCGCGCCGCCGCTATGGGGGCTGTGCTGGATGGCGGTCAAACGTGGTCAAACACGCACAGAGGCGCGCGGGGCTCAGAGGAGGGGCCTGGCAGCCCCAGGCGCGCGGTCGTTGGTTGGTCGGTCGTGGAGGGGCGAGGGAGTGGTATGGGGGCTGAGGGGGGCGGGGACAGGGGCGCCGCCGGCGCCCAGCTTCCAAATGCCAGACGGTGCAAGGGCCTGGGCCGGGCCGGCGGGCGTCAGGCGGCGCTCAAAAGCGGACTGTAGACCGAGGCGGGCGGCGGTCACAAACAAGAAGCAGGCAGAACAGTGGCATTCGGCTAATCCTAAATGAATCATCAGAAGTAGGAAGCATATGTACAGGCGTCGTCATCGTGGGGTCCGGCTGCACTGATCGGGGCCCCACGGCAAGGTCAGACGCTGGTCAAACGCTGGTCAAAACCCGGTCAACGCGGGTCGGGGCGCGCGTCGCGCATGGGCGGGTCGTCGTCGTGGTGCGGTCTATGGGCGGGGGGTGCTTGCGGCCACGACACAGAGGGGGCCGGTGGGACTGAGGCCGCCGCGGGCGTGACGATGGTGGTGTCACGTGAACAGCAACGCCGCCGCCGCCTCCGCCGCGCCGCCCGCCCCGGCCGCGTGCTCGGCAGCAGCCGCGTCGAAGGCGCTGGCGGCAGCAGCGCCCGCACTGGCGCTGGCGGGGCGGCCGGCCGCGTGCGGGGGCGGCGCAGCGGTCGCCGCGGCCGTCAGCGCCTGCAGCAGCTCGAGGCTGGGCAGGCGCTGGATGAGGGCCGACCCGAGGGCCAGCCCAGACAGCGACGCCCCCGGGTCCGCCGCGCGCGCCATCAGCGCCGCCGCGCGCGCGCGCTGCGCGTGAAGCTCCGCCGCGTGCCACGGC
>NW_014008934.1:1846-4936 GCF_000611645.1 Monoraphidium neglectum | reverse complement strand
CCATCGCCCCCGCCCCTCAGGCCCGAGAACATCATGTTTGACTCTGGCGGCCCCGAGGGCGTCCTGAAGGTCATAGACCTGGGCAGCGCCGAGTTCCTGCAGCCAGATCAGCTGGTGGGCGATCTGGGGTGATCTGGCGACGATCTGGGGGGCTTCCCGGGGATCCGTTCGGGAGCCCTTGGGGAATCTGGCCGTTTTGAAGCCTGGGCGGTTGAGCCGCGCGGGAGTGATGGGGAGCAGGACGCTTTGGCTTAGGAGGCGTCAGTGGGTCTGAAGGGCGGCAGGGTCGGGCCGAAATACACGACTATAGGGATACAGCTGCAAATCACAGCTTTGTTTGAATTTTGTTGTTGACATCAGGCAAGGGCGAAAGCGCCACGCACGCGGGCCGCCCTCAGTCCCTGATCCAACTTGGCTGAGCAGGCGGCGTCCCCCACCCCTCGTCCCCCCCCCCGGGGTGGTCCCAGGTGGCGCGCGCGTTTGGCACTGTGCGGTACAGCAGCCCCGAGATGGCGCGGGACGTGTGCGGCCAGAGGAGCGACGTCTGGAGCGCGGGGGTCGTCATCTACCAGGTGCGGGCGCCACTGGAGGGGGGGGGGCGCGGTTGGCCCCGGAGCCGGGGAGACTGGCCTCGGCGCCGGCCGCGGGTGTCGCCTGGGCGCCGGCCGGGGGTGTGGCCTCGGCGCCGGTCGGGGGTGTGGTTTCGGCTACTCCGCCCTCCCCCTTGCCCACATTTTTTGGCTTATGGGAGACCGTGCAGCCGTTTGAAGCCACGACGAGGCGAGGGGCTTTGAGCCAGAGAGTGGAAAATTGGTTCTTGAGGGTCAAGACGGTCTGCGCGGGGCGACGCGTCCGCGTTCGAGGGGTGCGCTCGCCGCGTCTGAGCGGCTGGGTGCGGCACAGCCTCTGTTGCTGAGCACCCTGGCTCCCCTCCCCCTCATCCCCCCCTTCCCCTCCAATCAACACGGTCCCCATTTCATACCAATATGGTTGAGATCATCCCCACATTTCACCTCCGCTATCATTTTTCAAGCCTCCATACGAAACCCCTCTCACATGCCCTTTCGAATCCCTTTCTAAACTCTCCCGAAGCCGCGTTCGACATCCCCCTGTCCCAACCCCACCCCCTCCACAATTCACCTCCAACCCCCAAAACAAAACTCCTGACCCCCCGATCCGTCTCCCCCCCAGATCCTCGCCGGCCGGGTGCCGTTCCTGAAGGACACCGACGAGGCCACCCTGTCCCTGCTGCAGCGCGGCCCCGAGGTCAAGTTTGCCGGGTCGCGCTGGAAGAACATCAGCGCGGTGGGTGGCAGGGTTTTGGGGGAGGTTCAGGAGATCCAGGGAGGAAGTTGAGGGGTCAGGGTCCATCTCGCAAGTCGGGCATGAGCGGATTGCGTTGGTATTTGGGAGTGGTGCGGTTGGATGGTAGTGAGGGTTGGGCAGTCTTACTTGTTGCTGCTGCCAGGGGCGGCCGCGACTCGGGGCTTGAGGGCAAGGGTGAGGTGAGCAGGGAGGGAGGGAGGACAGGGGGAGGGGAAGGGCGAACGTGGGAGGGTGGCAGGGGGGCGCTCGTGCACGCAACTCTCCCCCCCACCACCACCAACACCCACAGCTGAGGGCCCAAGGGGGGCGCTTGGTCACGCAGCCCCCTGTGGAGGCCGCGTCTGCAGGCTCACCGCAGGCGTCGTGCCGCCACGCCTCTCCCGGCCCCAGCCATCACCCACACCGCGCCCCGCCCCCGCCAACCTCGTATGTGTGCTCAGGAGGCGAAGGACTGCATCCGCCTGATGCTGCACCCAGACCCCAAGCAGCGCCCCACCGCTAGCCAGGTGCGCCTTTTCGAATCTGGATTTGAATTCAAAATTGGCGCCCAGAACCAGGGGCGCGGGCGCGGGCGTGGGGGACGGCGTGGCGAGCGCCGGCGCCCTAGCTGCCCCTGCCTCGCGACGAGTCGCGTGCTGCGGGCCGCAAGCCCGAGGACCTGTGCCGTCAGGGCGCCCTGTACGCGTTGCCGACGCCCCTGCTTGCTGAGTCGTCGCTGTAAGCCATTGGGCCGCAACCGCCTGCAGCAGCTGGCAACAGACAGCCCATCTGTTTGCACTTCAGGCGCACAGGGTGTCGGTCAACCGGCCGTGCAACCCGCGCGCTCCGCACCTCGCACGAGCAACATGCACCCCTGAACGCGTTCTGTCACACACACTTACACACTCACACACGCACACACACACACACGCACACGCACACACACATATACACACCACACACCCATTACACCCTCTGGCTGCTACCACCCCACCACCCCAGGTGCTGCAGCACCCCTGGCTGGCGGCGGAGGCCCCTCAGACCGCCATCGACGCCGCCATCCTGCACCAGCTGCAGCTCTTCGCATCACTCAACAGGTGAGGGGCCACGCTCTGTGTGTATATGTGTGTGTGTTTGATTGTGTATATGTATGGCAGGGTTGACGCGCGTCAGTATTCGCCTGCGTTGCCACGGCGCAAGGAGCCTCCCAGACGCAACGGACCGTCTGCGCCCCGCCCGCCCGCGCCGGCGTGCGGCGGCGCGCCCCCCTTCCCCTTCTCGGCCTGGGAGCGGGGCCACCCCCGGGGGGGGGGCGTGTGGGTTGCAGCTGGCCCGCGGATCTGAGGGGCCGGGGGTGAAGGCGGCGCCGCGGGCCGGCGAGGTGGCTTCCGATTTGGTGTGTGGGAGCAGCCGGGGGCGCACCCCTGGGCACCCTCCCGCCCTGCTGCCGGGCCTCACCCGCCGTGGCGCCGCCCGTCGCGCCCGCCCGCGTGCCTGGTTTGCAGGGCGCGGCGGCTGATGCTGGGTGTCGCGGCCAAGACCCTCAGCGGGGCTGAGGCCAGCCACCTGCTCAAGAAGTTCCTGGCCCTGGACAAGGTGCGGGGGCCTGGCTGAAATGAAGCGGTTGGCACCCAACTGCAAGAATCTGTCAATTGGGCACCGAGGTGCAAGAAGTCGTTGGTGGTTGCGTGGTCGGGCGACGCGTCAAGATTGCCGGTGCAACGCCTTAGGGCCCAGAGGAGCGTCACGCTGTTGTCGTCACTCGCTGCGGCCCCGCCCCGCCCC
>NW_014008934.1:0-1001 GCF_000611645.1 Monoraphidium neglectum | reverse complement strand
CCGCCTCGCCCCGCGCCTCCCACCGACCTCCTACCTGGGTTGAGCCTCTGCTTTGCATGCCGAAGCCAGCTGCTGATGGGCTTGGGCTTCATCCCCCCTGCCGCCCCCCTACCCCTCCAATCACTCCTATCCTTCCGGCCCCACCCTCCACCCCGCACGCCGCATCCCGTGTATCCCTCTCCTCTTCACCCTCGAATCCCTCCCACACTCCGCCACCCCATGCCCCCCAAACCCATGCCTCCCACACCCCCCCCCTGCAGGACTTTAATGGCACCCTGGACCTTAGAGAGCTCAGCACTGCAGCACGCCAGGTCAGCATTGAGGGTGGCCACACAGCCAGGAGTGGAGGGGGCCACAGGGGGACGGTTTAGGGTTTACAATTCAGGGTTCAGGGCTTTTGAGAGGGAAAGCAGGGGGGTGAGGTTTGCGATGGGGAGCGGGGTGGAGAGGCGTGGGCGTCGGTGTGGATGCAGGGGGGGTGGGGCTTATGAGGCGTGGACCCCTCACCACGCCACGCCATCCCACCGAACAACCCCCCCCAAAACCGCACGATCCCAGGCAAACACAACACAACCCCCCCATCTGATTTGAAAACCCACCAGGTGGCCCCTGACATCAGCGAGGGGGACCTGAGGGCCATGTTCACTGCACTGGATGTAGACAACACGGGCAGCGTCGACGCACAGGCAAGCCGTGACACCGGGTGGCACACACACGACACACACACGCACACACACACGCACGCACATACCCGACACGGCCCCCCAGCCCTCCGACACGGCCGCCGCCCCAGCTTCCCCTGCCGCGCCGCCCGCCTCCGCGCCCTTGGGGCGAGCGGCGGGCGAAGGCAGCCCGCGGCGGGGGGCGCCGCGTCGCCTGCGGCCGGCCGTGGATGCGGGAAGCCCGCCACCTCGGCGCCCCGCTCGGCCCCCGCCTGAGACGCCGCCCGCAACCTCGCCCGCCCGCCTTTCGACCCCTGCCAACCTTGGATCCTCCAGGAC
>NW_014008935.1:0-4093 GCF_000611645.1 Monoraphidium neglectum | reverse complement strand
CCGCGGCTGCGCCCGCCGCGCCCCCCAGGCCGCCGCCAGGGGCACCACCACTGCAGCGACCGCCACCAACAACGCCGCCGCCGGCGCCCAGGCCGTCCAGGTCCGCACCAACCAGGTCGCCCTGCCCGGCCGCTGAGCGCCCGCGGCCCGCCCGGGCCCGCCTCGAGGCCCGGCGCAAGAATGAGGGCGCGGCGCGCACGCGCCGGCGGCCGCCGCCTGCCGCGGCGCCGGCCGCGTGGCCCCCCCGAGAACGGTCATTAGTTGTTTGTCGGCTGGCCTGCCGCACAGGCGGGCTTGCGAAACGAGTTCGGTCAAGGACGTTCTTTTTGTTTTTGTGAGCCGTGCCTTGGACCATGACACCTAACAGGTGTCAAGCACATTGGTATGTTGAGGCTTGCCCCTCACACGGGCCGTTGGTCACGCACTGACGACACAAACCCAGGCGCTTGCGCGCGCTCGGCCTGCAGCAGCACGGCGTGTCGCGGAGCGTCAATCTGTCAGACGTTGCATACAGTTGCGCACTCCTGCAACCCCTTGTCTCGCCTGATGCCCTGCCATGCAATCGTGCGGCGAACCGCACATATGCATGCCATAATCAAATTTACGGGTGCAACGGGTGCAGCAATGGAGGCGGTGTCGACAACCCGTCAAGCGCAATTTTGCGCTCTGCACAGGACTGTAATCGCTCTCGTGCTGCGTCGCAAGCTTGGCCTGGAGTCAGCAATGCTGCAGGCCAGGGGCTGATTGGGGCGGGCGGCGGGGCCGGCGTCCAGCGAGCCAGCCTGCAAAATTGACCTCGCCCGCATCATCCTTTCATCCTTTGGGCCATCTTCAAGCCTCGACGGGCTCGGGGCGCGAGCCGCGGCGCCGCAGCGTGCGGCAGGCGAGGGCTGGGCGGCGGGCGGCGGCAGGCAGCTAGCGCGCCTTGCTAGGGGGTGGAGGCTGCTGTGGCGCCTCTGAGTACAGGCGCACCTGCCTATGCCGACCCGGCAGGCGCATGTCTTAGATCGCAGACCGGGGCGTCGCCGTCCCCGGTCGCTCCTCCCCCCAAGGTGTTGGTGTGGCAGGATGCCATGTCGCACCCAGGCACCCTTGCAGGGGCACAACCGCAACAGGGAATGCTACCATCTGCTGGACGGCTCGCAGGCGGCAGGGACTCATCAGAGTGTCCCTGTGGTTGCAGTGTCGCCATACACTGGCCACCACCACGCGTACAGGTGGCGAGGCCCGCACGGCGATTCCGCACAACGCGTCGGGCATGCAGCGCGGCGCAAGCCAACATGGTCGACGGCGCTGCGGCACAGCCCGCAACCTCAACAGCTCTTGCTGGCGCCGTTAATAGGCCGATAAAAACCATATCCATCTCCCAGATCTTCAAAAACCCCTTGCGTCGGCTTGCTGGAGGTGTCACCCGAGTGCCTCTGTCCGCAGTCCCTGCATGCCAACGTTTTGCTTGACTATACCGCTTTGAATTCTTTTTTGCCGCAACCCTTACACACAAGCGTCATTACTGGGGGCACCGCCCCGATTTCTCTTTTACCGAAAGACTCAAATTACCCGGAAATACGCCCATTGGCACGAAGAAAGGCACTAGAGGAGCTACACGTCTGCCTCTAGGATCCGGCGCATCCGACGCCGCGGTGCCTGCGCAGCCGCCGTTGCCGCCAGCCCGAGCTGACGGAGCAGCAGCAGCAGCAGCAGCAGCAGCAGCAGCAGCAGCAGCAGCAGGAACAGCAGCGGCGACGCGCAACCTGCTGAAACACAGCTGCGTTCCCCAGCCTGCCCGCGCGCGCATGCAACCCCTGCTGCTGCTCGCCCGGCGGCGCGGCGCATTCCTCGGCTCCCTTTCACCCGTCGCGGCCGCAGCGGCGGCGGCCCTCCCTGGGAGGCGCAGCTTCAACACAGCTGCCGGCCCCAAGGCGGATTCGTTCTCTCCCATCCTCCCGGACTCCCGCCCTCCGGACTGCGCAGCGCCCCTCGGATCCGAATCGCCGGTGCCCCTCAGAGCCAGGCAGATGCCGCACCTCGACCGCCGCATCGGCTTCATGGGCAGCGGCCAGATGGCGGAAGGTGGGGGGCTGGGGTCCCCGGGGTCCCAGGGGGGAAGAGGGGGGAAGGGGGACTTTCATGAGCAGCGGCAAGATGGCCAGACGTGGGGCCAAAGTCCGGCCCCGCCCCTCCCGCGCCCCAGTAGCTGCCGCTCGTCCACCGCCGGCGGCGAGGCCAACCAGGGCACGCATGTGCGCGCACAGCTGGCTGCATGGGTATGTGCGCTGGCAGTCCCCAGGCCTGCCAGCCCCGGACAAGCTCAGCAGTGCGACCCCTAATCCCCCCTACACACACGCACACACGTGCTCACCCGCAGCCCTGGCCAAGGGTCTGATCAACAAGGGCGTCGTGTCGCCCGACCAGATCGTCTGCACCGACCCCGTGGCCGCCAGGTGCGGGCACAACAACCCCCCCCCCCCGGCAGGACAGAACAGTCAGCCCACGTGCTGCCGCCCGCGTGTCTTGAAGCCCCTGGCGTGCTGCTGCGCCTCCGACTGCAATTGAGCCGGCCCTGCCGGCACCACGAGCCCCGGGCGGCCGGGTTTCGTGTGGAGGGGGCGGCAGCTGGGGGCCGGGGGCGCCCCTCAGCCGCGGCGCCTGCTGCGGCAGCCGTGGGTGTCTTCGACGGCGGCGGGTTCGATCCGTGGAAGGTCCGGAGGCCTAATTTTCTGCACCGACCCGCCCGTGCGCGTCACCGCAAACAGGAAGGAGCTTTTCCAGAGTTTTGGGGCCACCGCCTATGAGACCACGCTCGAGGTTGGTTCGGGGTCGGGCGGTTTGAGGGACGTGGGGGGTGACAGGGGCAACAGTGGTGGTGTTTGGATCCGCCAGGGGCGTGACGCCGAAGCGGCCGTGCTCGAGGGTGCAGCAGCGCGCGGGCGGGCGCATCCCCGTAGCGCCCGCAGCCAGGCTCGTCGACGGGCGCAGGCAGGCGTGGCGAGGCGCCAGCCTCGTCCACGCGCGTGGCACTCGTGGCCCTGAAGGCTCAGCGGCATGCGCCAGAGAATACCACCCGCCGCCCTCCTCCCTCTTGACACCCCCCCCAAACACACACACACACACACACACGCACACATGCACAGAGTTGCGTGTTTGTGCAATCACACACCTCCCTAAATTATCATGTTCACTCGCGCACTGCATTTGACGCAGGTCGTCCACAACGCAGACGTGCTGTTTGTGGCTGTGAAGCCGCAGTACGTCGGTCCAGTCCTGTCGGAGGCGCGCCCCCACCTCAACGGCAGGCGCGTGCTGCGCCCCGCGCCGCGTGGCGAATTTTCACAAGGCAAACCGTGTGAACCCCGAGGCGCCCTCACCTTGCCGATGTGGCAGCCACTCGCTGGATTGACCAGGCGAAGCACCCAAATTCGACCGCACTCAACCGGCCAACATCCGTCAACGATACGCTCTGCCCTGCAGGCACCTGATCGTGTCGATTGCGGCCGGAGTCACCGTTGAGAAGCTGCTGGAAGCTGCCGGCCCCGAGGCCCATGTGGTACGGGTGATGCCCAACACGCCCTGCCTGGTCGGGGAGACGGCGGCGGCGATGTGCGTCGGCGGCAAGGTGCGTGTTGACCCTGCTGACCTCAATGCTTGCTTGTCGAAACGGTACAATGGGTAGTTTATAAAAGGGAGGCGGGGCTTGTTTGCCACAGGCAGCCAGGAGCGTTTTGGAGAGGGAAGCCAGGGGATGTTTGAGTGTGTGATGGGCAGCCAGGGGCGGTGCGGCCTCTGAGCGGGCGCGGCGCCGGCTGCTGCAGGGGATGAGCGGCAGGTGCAGCGCGTTGGAGCGGTGGGGTCGCTTGGCGGCGGGTCTGCAGCAGGACTCTGGCTGATTCGGGGGGCTGACTCAGCAACCCGTGTGACTGAGACGTCTGCAGGCAAGTACACCAGGACACCAGGACATCTGCACATCACATTGACACATCGCAACACCAAACCCAAAACACATCCCACCCCTGCTCCAGCCCCTTCTCCTTCTCACACGGCACCTCACCTGCCACGACCCGCACATGCCCCCACCACCTATCCCCATCCCCACCCC
>NW_014008936.1:0-4096 GCF_000611645.1 Monoraphidium neglectum | reverse complement strand
GGCCGACGCCCCATCGGCTCAGGGCGTCGGCGGTGTCACCATGGGGCGCTGGTTGCCTCTGGCCTACCGCCGCGTCCCGCACGCAAGCCCGCTCGGCCGTCGGCACCTGGGCCAGTGAGGGGTGCATCCAGGGCTGGCTGTACATGTCGGAAAGCTGCGTGTCTGTCGGGTGGCCCCCAGTGGGGCCGCGCGGGCGCCCTGGCGGCGCGCCGAGCCTCTCGGGTGTCTGCATGGATGGGTGGTGCGCGCCCCTGTGCCGCGGTCGCTGTGGCCATGTGCGTTCAGCGGGTTGGCGCGCCTCATGCCCTGCTATGATCGCTCGCGTGCTGTGCATGGGTCCCCGCTTTTGCGCGCGGTGCCGGGCTCCCCCCCTCTGCCCAGCGCGACAATGAGGTTGGGGGCAGGTTTGCAGTGTGATGGCTTGGCTGATGGCGGTTTCTCGGGGTTATGAGGGTTACGGCTGTGCCTTGCACCTGTTTTCCTGCCAGAGCCTTGCACCCTGCGACTGGACACGTGGTCTACCCCTGATGTTCTGTACAAGTGCGATGCTCAAATGCAGTGCACACACCTATGGGGCCGTGCTGTGGTTTTCACACTGGGGCTGTCGTGTCGCCATTGCTGATCAGCATGAAAAGATGCATTACATATCCTACATGGTCCCACAAGCGCTGTCAGGTTGCAAGCAATGGTGCATGGTGCCGTGTCGCTTGATGTCTTGACTGCGCCGGCGCCCCACAGGCGGTGTCACTCGGATGACAATGATAAGCCTCGATCGATATGCCCGCCTTGATTTGTCGATAACTGCAGGTTTAAGCGAGCAATTGCCGCAGTGGGCATCCCACCACGCGTGGTCCGCGCCCCACAGACTAGCTCTGCTCTCAGCCTCGCGCGCACTACGAGCAGCATGGCGGCATTTACGTCATCGCGAGGAGCGCCTTTAAAATCAGCCGCGATTGCGACTGCGCATCCTGCATCAGTGCTGCGGACAGGACGAGTGCCAGCGGCGCCGCGGCGGCGTTGTGCGCCGCCGCTGCGCGCCAACTTGCTGGGCAACCTCTTTGACATGGCAGCCGCGGCCAATGCTGAAGCGCTGGCGCGCAAGGAGGGCAGTGAGCTTGTGGGCGCCAGGCGCGGCATCAAACCGCTCACCGCTGTCCCGCTGCCGTTGCTACAGAGTCCCGGCAAAGCAGAAGCCTGTGCGTCTGTGCTGGCGCGCCAGGGCTGCCTCGGCGTGCAGGGTGCGCTGTCGGCGACCACTGCAGCAGAGCTGCTGGCTTTTGTGCGGGAGGAGAATTTACGCTGCCAGGCTGACGTGGAGGCAGGCCGCGTCGAGTTCGACGCTCGCTTCGGGGGCGTCAACTGCCGGTGTGTGTCGTGCATTACCAATGGCGCGCAGGTCGTGGGGAAGAGTCCACTTTGGTCTACTGGCATGTGTGGGTGGAGCAGTGGCGGGATGGACGTGCTGGTTGGGCGAGGGAGGTGTTGCAGCACGCAACGCGCTCCGGCCTCTGCTTGCTCCATGCTGCTAGCCTTCGCAAACACCCGCCTGCCCCACGCCCCCTCGCGCACTCCCTCGTGCTCCCTCTCGCTCCCCAGCTTCTCCCAATAACGACCACGCCCCCCTCTCACTCACACCCTGCCCCTTGTCTCGACCAGCGGCCTGCGCGGCCGCTTTGGCCAGCGCCAGGACCTGTTCCTGCCGCTCTCTGCGGCGCCCGTGCGGCGCGCGGTCCGCGAGCTCGTGACCAACCTGGCGCCGCTCTTGGAGGCGGCATGCGGACCAGACGCAGCCCTGCACGAGGTCTCCTGCATTTACGCTGAGCCCGGGGCGCCGCGCCAGTGCGTGCATGCAGACACCATTGTGCTGCCGTGTCCTCAGGTGAGGGAGCAGAAGAGCGGAGAGCGTGGTGCTGGCTGCAGCCTGCAAAAGGGTAGGATAGGATTGATGCACACCGCGCGGTTGCAAAAGCAGCCAGCACGTAGGGTTTCTGATCGGCGCCTGCCCAGCCCTGGAATCCTGCTGCGGCGGCAGACCCCGCCTGCCTCCTCCTCCTGCACAACCCCGCAGTATCCCGATGTGACCATGGCGCCGCTGTACACATTTTTCGTGGCGCTCCAGGACATTGAGGACAGCATGGGGCACACGCAGGTGTGTGAGTGGATTCGGAAGGAAGCATGCCAGGTTTTCAGCTTGGCCAGCGCCAAGATGCTGCTTGATGGTGGCCGCAGCTGCGAAGACTGGGAGACGGCCATCTTCTGCACCCTGGTCTCCCTAGTGAATCTAGACCCCTGCGTCCCTGCCCTTGCCAGTCCCTTGCCAGTCCCACATCCAATCACACGCCCCAAGCACTCCCCACCGGCTCTCTGCACACTGACACCGCTCCCCTCATCTGCGAAACCACGCAGTTCCTGCCCTACACCCACACGCCCGACGCTCACCTGCTGTGGAATGCGGCCGCAAAATCGGGGCAGCTCAAGGAGCGATTCATCTCGCTGCAGCCGGCGATGCAGTCGGCGCTCTTGACAGGCGACGCATCGGTGTTTGACTCGCGCTTGCTGCACTGCGGCTGCGCCAACGAGTCCCAGAAGACGCGCGTGCTGTTCTATGTCACGCTCTCGCGCGACGCTGAGTGGCCGCTGCCCGGCGGCCTGCACGGCAGCAACAGCATTCGCGCCGAGGACCTGCGGCGCTGGAAGCTGCCCGACCTGCTGGCGCTGCAGGAGGAGGCTGTGCTCGTTGGATGAAGGGACTGCCGGAGGGCTTGCGTGATGGAGCGCTGGTGCTGCACCGCCATGTGGCGCCAGCGTGTAAGCCACACTATCCTCAGCTTTGACTAAGTTGACTAAGGGTGATGATATAAAGGCGAACGTTTAGGCCTCAAAGCATGTCGCGCTTTGTCGTGCAGCTCTCAGTGCGTGTTGGTCTCATTGCTCTTGGTGGTAAGGGGGCTGAGGGGAGCTGGGTTGGTTGTGACAAGGCACAACACTCCTGCAGCTTTGCAGTGCGAGGGCGTGCGCAGTGTCACCTGGGGTGCTGCCCTGCCACACAACAAGCAGCTGGCTGACAGCACAGCATGCAAAGTCAGCAGCAGCCAGTGACGCGCTTGCGTTGCAAACTCAGATCAGTAGCGGGGATACGTTGACATGAGCTGTGCTTGGTTATTATTGTATATTGCACACAAGCATCTCCATTTGCCCCAGGCTCACCACACCACCCCGGCCTCAGCACTGCCGTTGTACAAAAAAAAACTGCAGCCCTGTCACCAAGCAACGTTGAGGCGCTACCATGGCCGCTGGGATGTCTGTTCAGTGTGCAGCCACATTGGAAGCACCGCAAACCCGCCAAAATGTACGGTTGGTTCCACATGGTTCCAGGGTGTTTGCAGCAGCGTGGTGGGCATTGACCTCGCAACCCCCAGCTTGCCAGGGCGGATAAAACATCTGGTTATAACTTGGTTTGCCTGTACATTCACCATTCCCCAGTTGTTGCACGATCGCAATCCTTGATGTAATCCGCCTTGCTGTGCTGCTTGATAGGTAACTCCCCTTTCTGTGCTGCTGGACGTCCTTGAACAAAGTACTCAGAGAATGTAGGATAGGATAGGGACCAGCAGCAAACATACATGATGGTGGTCGTTGAATTACGTCACAATTTACGCAACCCACTCAGACAGACTTGCAGAGCCCCGCTGCACAATGAAATGTGCGCTCCAAAAGCGTGACCGCCGCGACGCGGCGACATCCTGCCCCCCAGACCCGGTCTCGCCGCGGCACCCGGCAGCCTCGATCAAAGTCACGCGCGCTCCCCCTTTGGCCCCGCCGGCTTGGGCGGCGGCGGCCGGAACTGCTCCCCCACCGGCCGCTGGACGTAGAGCTTGTCCTCGTCGTTGGTCTTCAGCTTCGGCGGCTTGAGCTGGGTCGCCGCCTTGGCCTTGCCCTTGGAGCCCTGCACGTAGTCGCGCCAGTTGGTCACGCGGCTGTCCCTGTTGGACTCCCAGGCCTTGTGGTTCTCGCGCGCCTTCTTGGCGGTGGCCACGGCCTCCTTGTGCTCCACCTCCACACGCTCCGTCTCCTCCTTGATCTGGGGGGTGGGGGT
>NW_014008937.1:2898-4672 GCF_000611645.1 Monoraphidium neglectum | reverse complement strand
TGGTGATCCTGAGTGACGACCTGGTGAGGTCACCCGAGGCCGTGCTGAGGGCGCTGTGCTCCGCCCTGGACCTGTCCTGGCAGCCCTCCATGCTGCACTGGGCCCCGGGGCCGAAGCCCTACGACGGGGTGTGGGCGCCCTGGTGGTACAGCAGCAGCCACAAGAGCACGGGTGAGGAGTGGGTGTGTGGCTGCGGGGTGACGGCGACGCAGCGTCAAGGGTGGTGCGGGGTGCGAGGCCGGTGCGGGGGCGTTTGCCCCGAACGCGCTCGTCAGGGCGCGGCAGTGTGGACAGGTGCGGCTGCGTTGCCGTCTCTGCGGGGGGCAGCCGGGGCCGTCTCTGTGGCGGAGTTTAGGCTGCTTGGACGGATCTCGTGACAGCCACCCCTCCCCCAACCTGCCTGCAATACACCACCACACTCACACGCGTATTGACAGTCTTGTTTGACTTGCACACACACACACGCCCACCCTTACCCCACATGGCGCCCCTTCCCCCTTTGCCCCGCCCCCACCTCCCCCGTCACCATGTACCCTCTCCCTCACCCCACCACCAAACCTGTCATCCACACCCTCACCCCCTCGCCCAAAGGCTTTGACCCCGTGTACCGTGACACCAGGGAGCCCCTGCCAGACAGGCTCAAGCCACTGCTGGCAGAGTGCTGGGCGTCATTCGAGCTGCTGCGCGCGCACGCCCTGCGCCCGGACGCAGCGCCCGGCCCCGCCGCGCCGCTGCAGCTGGCTGCCCCGGGGCCACCGAACCGCAGCGCCTCCATCAGCGGCTCCGCCCCGCCCGCGGGCGCGGGCGCGGGCGGCGGCGGCGGCGGCGGCGGGGGCGCGGCAGCGGGGGACAAGGCGGTGGGGGGTGTGAGCGGGGGTTCTCACGCCCACGCGGGTGACGCGCGCAACGCGGACGTGCTGGTGGGCGTGAGGGACGGCGTGCTGGACTCCTTCGACCTGCTGTGGCGGCCACAGGTCTGTGTGTGTGCTAGGGTTGGCATCCTTCGTTTTTGTGTGGCTATTGGGGTTGCCAGGGGCCCAGCGGCAGCCGGTGGTGCGGTCGATGGTGGTGGTGCCACCACCAGCCACATTCCTGATGGGAATGGGATGTGTCTGGTTAGGTGTACACGGGCGTGTTGCCAGGATCAGTTGAGGGCCAAGCATCCAGCAGTCCACCGCTCTGCCGAGATTTTACTGCCAGCCGCCTCCTTCAAACCTGCCCCGCCCCACCCCACCCAACCCGCCCCCAGGCCAAGGTCTCTGTGCTGGACAGCGGGTTCATGCTGGGGGACGGTGCGCCCTTCGAACCAACAACAGCAGCAGCAGCAGCAGCAGCAGCAGGGGTGGGGCATGCGGGATGCAGGACCCCGCCCAACCTGCACGTGACAGGCCGTTGCCCTGGGGCCGCCGTGTAGTGCAGCAACACAGGCACACTGGCGCTACCCTGGTCCCACCACGAGGCCGCACTGCCGCCGACCTGTGCGCAGGCGTGTGGGAGGGGCTGCGGGTCCACCGCGGCGTGGTGGTGTTTGCTGCGCAGCACCTGGAGCGGCTATGGGAGGGGGCAGCCGCGCTGGACATGGACCTGGGGGTCAGCCAGAGGCAGCTGCTGGCGCTGGTGAGGGGGCTTGATGTATGTGTGTGTGCGTGCGTGCGTGCGTGTGTGTGTGTGTGTGTGTGTGTGTGTGTGTGTGTGTGTGTGTGTGTGTGTGCGCGCGCGCGCGCGCTCATGCGCGTGCGCGTGCGCGTGCATGTGTGCGTGCGCTCCTGTGGGG
>NW_014008937.1:0-1710 GCF_000611645.1 Monoraphidium neglectum | reverse complement strand
ACCCCGCTCCACCCCACCCCAACCCCTGCAGGTGACGCGTGGCCTCAAGTCGACACCATACCAGGTGACAGGCAATCCCGCTCCACCAGCCCAGGGCACGACCACTTCTCCAGGGGCTCGCTTGAGCGCTCCGCCGCCGAGCCAGCCTGGCGACGAGCCGAAACAGGGACCCTGCGCCCAGCTTCACTGGTGACGCCCTCAACCCTCCTGCCACCCCCTGCGATGTTCACTGTGCCTTTGTTACCCTCCTCCATCCCCCCCTCCCCTCTACCGCTCGTGATCTTGCTGTCTCCACATTCGCGACCCTCCCTTCAGCTTGCAAGCTCCCCCGTGCATGCTCCCCTCGCCCTCAAAGTGTCTCCCTGCCCTCCACCGCTCATGCTTCCTCAAACATTCACGCGCGCGCACACACACACACACACACACACACACACACGTGCAGGACCCGCGAGTCACCGTGGGGCGTCCCACCATCGTGATCCTGCCAGAATGGAAGGACCCGCCTGCAGAGGGGGAGGGGGGCCCGCGGGAGAGGGGGCTGCGGCTGTTCACGGTAAGAATCTACGCGGCCGCAGCTGCCTGGGGAAAGGGGATAACGTTTCAGTGAGGTCGCGTGGTTCCGGCGACCCGGGCTGCCTCTGGGCTGCGCCCCTCCGCGCGATGCATGCAGCAGGCCGAGCGGGGCGCTGACGCTTGCCTGCCGCTGAGTGCTGCTCACGCCTGCGAGCTCTCTGTGCTCGTCGACCCCGAGCCCCCCCTTCTGGAGGCGCTAACTCCTTTTGCATCAGCACGGCCATCACCAACCACAGTGCATACAAACACCCCCGCACCAACCCCTGCCATAGGTCCATGTGCGGCGGGGTGCCCCTGACGTGCAGGACCCGGGCCTCAACTCACACAGCAAGATCAACTGCATCACGGCATGCATACAGGCGAGAGCGCGGCGGCGGGCAGGGCAGGCGGCGCGCACGGCCACGCATGCCCACCCTCCCTTCCTGGCCCTGATGCTTCGTTGCACACAACCGCCACTCGCTCTGCTGCGGGTCATGGCGTGGAAACGCGGCGGCTGGCCGCTTTATCAACCGGATGCATTTCCCAGCCGCACTCCGCTTGGCCACGCCTAAATCTTCACACACTGCCGCCCCACCCAAACACACATATACTGCATTCCTTCGCCGCCCGCCAGCCCCTGAGCGTCCCCCCACCCCTTGCTGGCCCCAGGCAGCCAAGGCTGGTGCCGACGAGGCTCTGATGCTGGACCCCCACGGCTTTGTGGCCACCTGCAACTCAACAAACTTCATCATAGTGCGGCGCGGGGAGGTGAGGGACATGGGCACACCCACCTCGTGGACCCGTCTAAGCAGCCCCGCCGTTGCCCCCGTCACGCTGGCCCTCTTTCCGCCGCGCCGCGGCGGGCGCCTGTCCGCCTCCTCGCTGCGCGGCCCCTTGCGCACCTCCCAGCCCACCCTCGCGCCGTGTCCCGCCGGCCCCTTCATACTGTGAGATGACGGGTCACAAATCAATTGTTTCTGCAATGCATACAATCGCGTCGCCCCCAGGTGTGGGCGCCGCGCGGCGGCCACCTGATGCGCGGCATAACGCGCGACCTGGTGCTGGCGCTGGCGGCTGAGGAGGGGTACCCCGTGAGGGAGCTGGACTTCAGCCTGGCCCAGGTCTACTCCGCTGACGAGGCCCTCTGCACGGGTGGGG
>NW_014008938.1:0-4100 GCF_000611645.1 Monoraphidium neglectum | reverse complement strand
CGGCTGGGGCATGCCCACGGGGGTGAGCGGGGCCCAGGGGGGGGGTCCAGCGGGTCCTGGGTTGCGCCACGCCTCTTGCATTGACAGGGTGCATTACTGCCAGCGCCGCAGGCCGGCGGGCGGGGCGGGAAGAGGAAACGACGGGAAGAGGAAACGAGAAGCGCCGCTGGCAGGGCCGCCCTGCCCTGGCTGCTGCGCAGCCTGGGCCGCGACGCGTTGGCTGGTTTGACCCGTTTTGGCAGGGCGGGCTCGGCTTGACGCGGCTCTCCCTCTCCATGTGCGCGCCATGGGGCCCCTTCTTTTGTTGCTGCGCAGTACCAGCTGCCCATGCACAACCGGCTGGTCAAGGGAGAAGCCGCTTGGAAGCTGCAGCAGCCGGGGGTGTCGGTGTAGGGCGGCCGCGGCGGCCCGTGCACGCCGGCGGCGGGCCCGGCTGGAGCGTTTGGTGGGCGACTGCGCCGCGGCGCGGCGTGGGGCGGCGTGGAAGTCGAAGGGACGGCGGCTGCTCAAGGCAGCGCCGGCCCTGCCACTGCCGCCGTGGTCGGGCAGGCCACCCAGCAGCTGCAGGGAACTACAGGCCATTGGCCATGCATCACTCCGCGCCTTGCTTCGATTTTTTTCGGGTATGCCGGTCTTTTGTTGCGAGGCTCTGATTGGTTTGACTCTCCCTCCGCTTGGTGGTTGCAGCGCAGGTTGGCGCCTCGCGCCGTGCAGTCCGACGCGCCCTGCTCAGTCCAATGCGTGCTGCACAGTCTGATGACGGCTTGTGGCTCACTGCATGGCTTTTGCTAGATATTGTGGGCAAAGGCGGGGGCCACGCGTCACACTTCATTGGCATTGACTTGCAGAGGCGTCCAACACATTTGGGTGCGCGGCAGCTCACAAACGGCGGCATTTGGTCTCATTTCTCATCTATTTAGCTGTGGTTGAGTGTAGGGCTCGCGCGAATGCTGCCATTTGCTGTCACTTTACCGACTGTTTCGCATCCAACACTTCCTTGCTGCGCGCCAAGCTCGCCGCGCAAGATGTAGCGCTCCCTCTCTCTTGCTGCAGGCGAGGCGGTCGGCTGCTGTCCCCCATGCTCAACGGATGCCTGCTGCGTTTCAAATGCCACCAGTCTGCGTCGCTGGCCGGCCCCTGGCCGATGCACAGCTCTGCGGCTGTGCGCTTGGCCGGCACACGTGGCTTACGAGCCCGGAACACCATACTAGACAACAACTGCTACAGCCCAGTACTACTTTCTACGCGGCTTTCACGCCGCTGCCCGCTCTCTGCCTGCTCCAAGCTGACACGCTGTGCTGGCTGCTGCGTGCGCCCTGAGCATCGCTGGTCGCCTGTAATACGCTTGCGCATGCCAGCTGCTGATGCAGGAATGGATCGGTGGCCGTGGTCAGGTCTGAGAGGATGTGGTTGTGCGTGTCACCCTCAACCCCGAATCCAACGGCGTCTGAGCTTGCAACAGGAGAGGGGGACAGGGAGCCCCCTGGCGCGTGCAATGGTGCGGCACCTGCTGGGACAGGGACGCACAACCCCAGCCGAGCAACATGGCATCCAATCACAGGGCGAGAAACAACAGAGGCAGATCGAGAAGGCTCGGCTGTCTGGCGAAACAAGGTTCACGCCAACAGCGTCCAGCGCCGCTCTGACCGGCCGGCCGCACAATGCAATCTGAATATCAGTCAATGGCTGCGGTGACAGGTGGGCAGGTGGATGCAGTTGCAGAGCAGAAGCAGCATTACTGGAGGGGCCCTCGGTTCTACCCCTCTTCACAGGGTGCCACAAGGTGTTGATGCAGCTCTCCCTTCTCAACGCCTGATCCCGCCAAAAACACAAGGCACTGTCGCAGTGGCTGCCGCACAGCAGGGCAACAGGTGACGCACCCAAGAGGGGCCGCCCAACACTGGCAGTCTTGCGGACTTGGGCTCTTGCAGGCTCGTTCGCATCGTAGAGTCTCCAAAGAGGACGAGGAGGGTCTCCTGTCACTGGTAACAACTGGTCAGTTGAGCAGGCGCAGCGTGGACAGGTAGCGCTTCACCTCGCTTTGCATGTTCTCTCGCTCTTACTTGTGGTAGAACACCTGCACCCCGTGGCAGTGGACCCTCAGGCAGCAAAAGGCGTGCTCCCACTCGCGGTCGGGCCAGTACTCCCCGCGCTCGATGTCCTCGTCTAGAGCCTGGCAGCACTCGCCGTCTATGGCCTTTGTGAGGAAGTCTATCAGGTCCCCGTAGGCCTTGTCGTCGGCGGGCGGGACCTTGTACTGGAGCGTCTTGTAGCTCAGCACAACGTGGCTGGCCATGGGCATGACGGTTATGACGTACTTGTACGTATCGTGGAGGTTGATGCTGACGGTGCACAGGTTCTTGTCGCACTCCTTGAACTTATCGACCGAGGCGTCGGTGATCATGTGCCAGGTCCATCACGGCTAACAGGGGATGCGCGCTGTGCGTCTGTGAGCGGCTCGGGCGTCTATTGCGAGATTTGAGTGCAATTTCTACTCGGTTGTTGGGCGACGCTGGAATCGCGTTGAATGAATTGATGATTGCCGCAGCGGCTGCCAAACGCAATCGTGCCGAACGCAATCGTCCTGCTTTGGGCCTTTCGCCGCAAGGTGCCCTGGGTCGCCATCAGGTGACAGCGTGACACCTCAGCCGAGAAAGGTGAGGGCGTCCGGGGCGAGCGGGAGGTGCGGAGCGGGGCTGCTGAGGCGGCGGCTTTCTTGTTCTCGGCATGGTGGGGCGTGGACGAGGTGTTTGCCGGCTGTCTGGGTGAGGTGGTGGTGATGGGTAGGGCCGAGCCACTTGATGCGAACTGAGTCAGTTGATCAGGGCCGAGGTGAAAAATACACAGAAGGACGCGACGACTCATAATTTTCTTGTTTATAAAAACATCGTTCTTTTCCAATGCTCCAGTTCTTGTCCCTTTCAGACGCTTTGACGACACGCAGACTGCTGCAGCAGTTGGGAGTGGCGGCTCAGGTGCCGTGGTGGGGTTTGGGACAGTGGGGTTTGATATTGCACCCTAAACCCTGGATTTCTGCATCCGCCGTTTACACGGCACAGCAGATCAGAGTGCCCCTGGCAATAGCACCAATGCAGAACTCAGATGGAAGGCCTTGGCGCGGCATCATTGCAGCCAACACCAGGAGGAAAGCAACAGAGGTGGGTCGCGAGGGCTGGCCTGCCTGGCAAAACAAGGGTCACGAGTCCAGCAACCAGCACCGCTTTGACCAGGCAGCGGCACAATATGGCGCTACGTGAGGGAGGGTGGCGTGCGCATGTGCGTGGCAGCAGCCAGACGGAGAGAATGCGAATGAGCCCGTCAGCTGACCGACGGACCCGCGGTGGTCAAGCCTCAAACCTGACTCAAAAATAGAAATTGGGTAGCTAACAGCGGCTATCCACAACAGCCAGAAGGCCCCATGTGCACACGGCCCACACCGCCTGATATGGTCATGAGGGAAGTGGCAGAAATGGGGCTTTTGTATAAGACACAAGAAACCTCTGCAGTGCTTTCCCGCCTGGTCTTCCACAGGCGTCAGAAAAAGTTTGGGTGCGCGTGCCATCGCGGCCACACCCCCTGTGTGCCTGCCTGCCTGCCTGCCCGCCTGCCCGCCTGCCCGCCTGCCCGCCTGCCCGCCTGCCCGCCTGCCCGCCTGCCCGCCTGCCCGCCTGCCCGCCTGCCGCCCGCCCTGCCTAGAGAAGAATCGCCGCCAACGCTGCGGCCGCCGCGACGGCCGCCACCAGCGAGTCCGCGCGCCCGTTGGCGGCGCTGGCGGCCACCGGCTTGCCGCCGCTTGGCAGACCAGAGAAGCCCGGCGCCTGCAAGCCCGAAGCCCCGGCGCCAAGCCCAGCCCCTGGGACGGCGGGCCGGGCGCCGGCGGCGGCGGTCTGGTTGTTCGCGGAGGGCAGGCCCCCGTTCAGAATGCTAGCGATGAAGTCGAACCAATTCTCGATGCCTGCGAGCGCGGGGTCGTCGGCTCCGGACTGCTGCGATGAGTCCGAGGTCGAGTCACCGCCAGAAGCGTCGCCGGAGGCGTCCCCGTCAGAGGACTGCCCGCTGTCCTCCGCCGGCCCCGCGGCGTCGCCGCTCGACGCGCCGTC
>NW_014008939.1:0-4100 GCF_000611645.1 Monoraphidium neglectum | reverse complement strand
GTCGCGGAGGGGCTGGCGGAGGCGGCGGCGCACTGGAGGGCGAAAGCCGAGGGCGCTGAGGCGGAAGTAGCAGGCCTGAGGGCGGAGGTGTCCAGGCTGCGGGCTGCGGCTGTGTCAGCGGCAGCGATACAGCCGCCGACCATTGTCCGCGCCAGCTCGACGGCGGAGCCGCTCGAGCCGAGCGCGGCGGCGTCGCCGGTGCAGCTGCCGCCGCCGCCGACGCCCCGGCAGCCGCTGCGCCGCCTCGGCGGCCGCACCCGCTCTGCGGCCGCGGCTGCGGGAGAGGGACCGGCGGCAGGCTGGGTGGCGGAGAGGGCGCGCCTCGTGGCGCGCGTCGCCGCTTTGGACAGGCGAAACCGAGAGCTGTCCCTGCGCGTGGTGTGCTTGGAGCGGGATCGGCGGGAAGCTGCGCGGCAGCCGGGCGGGGCGCGTGCCGCCGCAATCGCGGCCGCCGAGGAGCCCGGCCAGGCGGCGGCAGGCGGCGCCGCAGCCGCGCGGCGCGTGGGGGACGCGCGAGGCGCGGGCTCCAGCGATGGCGGCGAAGTGAGCGGGGGCGGCCGCCGGGGCTGCAGTGATGATGAGTTTGTTCACGCTCCGCCTGCGTGCCAGGGCGCGACGCCCCCGGCAGCAGGCACGGTTCTGGCGGCAGGCCGCACGTTGGCGGCCGCACCGGCAGCAAGCGCCGGGATCGGGGCGGGCGCTGGGGTCGCGGCAGCCGCCGCGGCGCCAGCGGGCGCCGCAGCAGCGGCAGGCGCTGCGGCTGCGGCGGGCGCTGCGGCTGCGGCAGGCGCTGCGGCGCCGGCAGGTGCTGGGGCGGCGGCAGGCACCGGGGTCGCGGCAGGCGCCGCGACGGCAGCAGGTGCTGGGGCGGCGGCAGGCACCGGGGTCGCGGCAGGCGCCGCGACGGCAGCAGGTGCTGGGGCGGCGGCAGGCGCCGCGACGGCAGCAGGTGCCGCCGCGGTGGCGGGCGCCGCGTCCGCGGTGCCCGCGCATGCGGCCACGCGCTGGCCGGTCGCTTGGCGCACGCGCGCCCTGCGGTATCACCAGGCGACGGCGGGCGGCATCACGAGCGCGTGCCACGACGCACCAGCGGCTGCCGAGGAGGCCCCGCAAGCAGCACCAGAGCGCACGCCCGGGCGACGTCGCCCATCCGCCTCATGCCCGCGCGACGCCACAGCAGGCGCGCCCGGCCAGGCCACGCCCGCCCATACACCGGCGACGGTGATGGCAGCTGCGGTGGCAGCGGCAGGAGCGGCAGAGGAGGGGGCGGCGGGCCCGCCCGAGGGCTCGGCGTCGGCATTGCCGTCCGAGCCCGCGGCCGAGGCGCCCAGCCGCGACCTAGAGTACTACCGTCTGAAGCTGCTGCCCTTCAGCGCCGCTGAGCTGGCGGCCCTCACTGCCGAGTGGCTGCAGCCGGAAGTCTGCCAGTCGACGCGCGAGAGCACGACCCGCGGCGGCACCACCCGCGTCATATCTTGCAGGAAGCTGTGCCCGCCCAGGGCGCGGCGCCACCACCCGCGGCTGTGGCCGCGCCTGGAGGCGCTGCAGACTGCGGTAGCGGCTGCGGCTGCGGGCGCAGGCTCCAGTGAGGCCGAGAACGTAGCGGACGCCGCCCCCGGCGGGGCCTGTACCGCGGGGGGCGCCGCAGCGGAGCTGCTGTGGCTGTTGCGCTGCCTGCGGCGGCAGGCGCAGCACGCGGCCGAGCGGCTGCCGTCTTTCTTGGTGGACGGCGGCCGCGACGGCGGCAGCACCGACTGCGGTGCCCCAGGTGGTGGTATGGACGATGGTGATGTCGAAGAGTTGCCGCCCCTCGAGGAGCGCAAGCCCGAGTTTTTCGTCGACGCGGCGCTCGAGGCGCATGGCTGCGCCATCGTCTGCTGCGTGGAGCCCCGCGGTGTTGGGCCCGCGCTGGCGTCGCTGCCGAAGCGCGAGCGGCTGTGAGCGCGTCCGCCAGGCGGATGCGCGTGTCGCGCCGTCTTCCCGGTGGGTTGCGGCGCGCGACGAGGTGGGGTGCTCGGGACTCTTGTGAGTTGCCTGATGGGACGATGTCCCTCAACTCTATCGATTTGATGATATGTTTTGGATCGACTTGGAGTCGATCACTAGCGCGGAGGACGCGCAGTCGCGCGTTTTTCGAAGCAGTCTGCGTGTGGGACTAGGCGCAGTCGCGCGTGTTCCTAAGCTTTCGCGCGCGGGCTTCGTGCGCGGCGCCGCCAGCGCGTTGGGTGGAGTGTCAAAGCAACCCGCCTGGGCGCTGGCCGCGCCGGCGAGCTTTCAGCGCTGCCAGCGCCCCTGATTGAGGGCGCCCCTGCTGCCCTGCACAGACGCGCATCCCATGCCTGGCGACCATGGTTGGCGCGCAGAAGCGCGCAACCCGGTTGCTGCCGCATTGGGACAGCCGAATGGCCAATCTGGCCCCTTGGACTGCCTGCTGGGCTGGGTTCTAGCCCGAGCGCAGTGTTTCATAGTGATTCCCGGGTGATTGTGTGTGCCATCGCCTGTAGGCTTGGAGACAGACGGGCTGTGCCTGCCTGACATGCGTCAGCTCCTGCAAGCACCCTGCTTGAGCGAGAGCATCGAGTGTGTGCGTACCAGGCCCGAAGGCCTTGTATTGTTCGCTGAACAAGCTCACAGCATGCTCAATCCTTAAAGCAGGAGTGTGACTTAGCGCGCAGTCGCGCGTGGCGTCTGTGCTTGCCCATGTACCCACACGCACGCTGCAGACCAGCGTGTGCTGGGTGGGCCATGTCGTAGACGCGTTCCTTGAGAGGCGCTCGCGTGAGCGACTCCCTGCACCAAGGGAGCGAGAGTTACCTGAGTTCCGTACGCAGGGTGATTCACCCGCGTACACTAGGTGGAAGGAGGCCGGCTTGAAGGCGCAGAAGCTGCCGCCGTGCCATCCCACACCCCCGGGCCCCGCCCCTCCCAAGTATGTGAGGTGTGGAGGGGACCGGCGACATCCAGCGGCGCGGGTTGCGCCCGCTCGCTCGCAGTACCGTGGCCGCGGACCGCGGTCACAAAAGTCACTGCTTACGATCTCATATCTCGAGCTGAGACGGCTCCAGATGTGGGTGACCTTGGGACAGTGTAAGATCCCATCCGTGTAATGCTGAAAGCGTCCTGCTGTTGCCCATCTTGACAGCCATGCAGGCTTTTGAGGTAACGCAACGGTGCTGGCAATTGAGGCCCTGCCCTTCGAGCGGCGGATGCAGGCAGCTGCCAAGCAGTTATGGTCATATCAGTCATTCCACATGTCAACAACCGCCACACCACACTGAAACATGCTCTCCTCGGGTGTACGCGTTGGTAGGTGCGAACGCAGAGCTGTGCCCGTGGCGTTGCATTGCGGACAACAGCGCTGGCCGCGGCTGCCAACGACTGACAACGGGCAAGCTGGAGAGCACAACGTACTGGCAATGCATTCTATCATATACATGCGGGCTGCATTTGGTGCGCTGCGGCGCCTGCGCGGACAGCAGCTCAGCATGGGCAGCACACCAGGCTGGCGGTGGTGCAGCAGTACACCGCGAGCAGTGCGAGGCGCGGCAGCGCCAGTAAGGGGCCTTCGCATTTGTGTATGCAAGACACATCCTGCGTCACATATGCGTGCAGCCATCAGATACGGATTCTTTGCCAACAAAAGATCCCGGCCTAGATCACGTATTTAGATCCGTAAGGCACTAGGGGGGTTGGGAGGCCAGCCTAGAGGCGCAGTGGCCGTGGACAAGACGTCTGATTTGTTTGCTGCCTGAGCGATGGACCCGGACGGGTGAGAAAGGGGCAGTAAGCCGGCATTGCAAACCCCTTCTGTGCTCGATCGTCATATGGCACTCTTTCCGCCCTCCCTTGCATTTAGCGTGGTCCCCTGCACGCCCGCAGCAGGCCCCCGCCGCCCGCTGGCGCGCCGGCGGCGGGCGCCGCCGCCGCGCCGGCGGACGACGTCGTCGCGGCGATGAGCGCGCTCGCAAACGCGACGCTCGCGGGCGGCATGGGCATCGACCTCAACGACCTGCCGCCCGGCCTGGTGGATCTCATGGCTGGGATGGCGGTCGGCGCGCCGCCGCCGCCCGGCCCGGCGCGCGGCCCGGCCGGCGCCGGGG
>NW_014008940.1:0-4100 GCF_000611645.1 Monoraphidium neglectum | reverse complement strand
TCCTTGACCTCCTCGCCGCTGTCGTCGTCTGTGCTCTCTGGCTCGTCGAAATCCGAATCCACCACATCCTCCTCCTCCACCTCCTTTTCGGCCTCAAAGTCCTCGTCCTGCCCCTCGTCGGCAAAAAACTCCTGCTGCCAGAACTCGTCGTCCGCGGCGGCCTCCTCGTCGGCGACCTGGGGGAAGGGGCGCGGGGACGGGCGGGCGCGGGCGGGCAGGCCGGGTGGACGAGGGCGGCGGGTCCGCCGGCGGGGTGTCGCGCGGGGCAGCGGAGCGCTTGAGGCAGGCAGCGGCCGGCGGGCTCGCTCGCTTCGGCCCCGCGGCCGAGACAAGGCGCATGGCTGCTTGCGCTGCTGGGATGCCGGCGCATGCTCTTGGATTTTGCCCCCGCCCCTCGTCACGCTGTCCCACCTGCTCCCTTAGCCGCTTGCCGCGAGACATGCGCTCGGGCAGCTGCTTTCTAGCCGGGGGGCTGTCTGAGTCCGACATTGCTGCTGCTGCTGCAGATGCTGCTGCTGCTGCTGCTGCTGCTGCTGCTGCTGCTGCTGCTGCTGCTGCCGCCGCTGTTGCTGCTAGTGAATGCACACCGCTCCGTGCGGTGCCGTCGCTCCGCCGCCGGCCTGCGAGGTGAGTGTGACGACGGACTTTAGTTATGAACAGGGCGGTGAGGGCACATGAATGTCAAGAATTGATGCTCGGGTGGCGGCGCTGAGCGCTGTTGCCAGCTCCGACCAGATGCAGCACGTGCAGCAACAGCACGAGGTGGGGCGCCGAGCCTGCAGCTCCCTGGTGATCTACTTAGCCGGCACAGCTGGATCACACTGAATTGACTTAAGGCTTACCTAGCTTCAACGACACGCCTGGGCAAGGAGGCCACCCTCGTTGGCGAATGCAAGCCCCAGCTGGGCGGTGGCAGCTTCAATTTGCTGTGCAAGTCAATTCAACTTTAAGCTTTCAGACGTACGGTATATAGTATGATAATAAAGCTGGTACATATGATCAGATCGCCAAGGTGGTGACCAATGTCCAGACAGTGAGGCCTGCCAATCGAAGCGGGGTTTGCAGAGGAACACATGCCAGCCGTAGAGGTCGATCATAGCATGGGATCGGAGGACGGCGGCCAAAGCGCACGAGGCGCGCACGCGCAGGCGGACGGGGGCGAAGCGGGCGCACCGCCGGCGTCGCCGCCGGACTCTGACGGCGACCTTGATGTGTTGATGGCGGGCGAACGCGCGGCGCTGCGTGTGCAGCTGGCGGACAACTTCCAGGCGCTGGTGTTTCATCGGGAGGTGCGAGCGCTGCTGCATCCCTCGCCGCTGCTGCGGCCGCCAGGCGGCCGTCCACGCCCCCCCTCTGCACTCACCGCCTTCCTGCGTAGCAGTTACACCTCGTTCACCCTAGCATGCGGCGTGCGTGCAGCTAGCCATCCAACTTCCGGTCCACACCCGGCCGGGCGGGCCTGCAGGCGGCCCTGACACGCTCCGCATGCGAGGTCGTGCTGGCCCGCATGCAGTGTGCTGTACATGGGTACAATACATACACGCTGCGCGTGACCGTGCCACGGCCCCGCCCCGCAGGGCTATGTTGCCGCGACCGTGCCAGCAGAGGCGGCGGCGCTGATCGCAGCGGCCATAGAGGCCAAGGCATATGATTACGTGGTGAGCGTCCCCCTGCAGTCCTTGATTCAGCGGCTTCGTGCGACGCGGCAGCGGCCTCGACACGAGCCAGCGGCGCGCCCTGCACGGCACGGCAACACCCTGGGATTCACGCGCGGGGGCGATCATGCCAGGAGGCGTGCCCCTCACCCAGCCCCCCCGCGGGCGCCCTGTGGACCCCAGTGCCGCGCGGCTGAGGCGGGCAGCTCCCTGGACTCGGTGGTGCGCGTCTACGCCAAGGAAGCTTCCACGCTGCTGCTCGCCGAGGTGGACAAGTACACCAGGTCGGCCGGCAGCAGCCGCGCAACCTGGCCCCCGCGCCGCCGCCGCGGCAGCGCGCTCGGCGGCGTGGCCCGCCCTCCGGGGCGGTCGCACCTCGCCCCGCGGCCGCTTCAAGGCACGCCGTGCACCACCCTTACAACGGCCGCTGCCGGCCACCCCCTGCCCCGCTCCCCTCGCCCCTCCCAACTCATCGCCTCACCCCACCTTCCGCCCAAACACGCTGCCCCTGCCCGTAAAAGCCCGGCCGAGGACCCCCAAGCGCGGCGCAGCGCGCCGGGCCAGGTCGACAGCACACAACTGAGCCTCTACGAAATCGCGGGCGGCCTGCGCAGCATACACACCGCGCCCGCCGCGGCCCCCGCGGCGGCGCCGCGGGCGAGCAGGGGGGACGGGCCCTGGGGCTGGCTGGTGCCGGGTGAGGCGCCCCTTGGGACGGCGCGGGGCGTCGCTGCGGCCTGCTGAGCTTCCGCAGGGGGGTTTTGGAGTGCGGCGGGGTGGCCACTTCTGCACCAACGATTTGGCCGCTCCTGGGGGGCGCGGGCACTGTGCGGCGGGCGGCGGGCAGCACTCGCCCGCAAGTCTGCGGCCAGCTCGCTCTCCAAGTGCTCGTCGCCCACATACTGTCTTATCGCATCATATCGCATCACGTGAACGCTTCCAGGCTCGCGCATGCTGCCTTACGTGGTGCTGAAGGGCGCCGGTGTCGCCATCGGCCGCGGCAAGGAGGCGCTGTGGGCCGTCGGCGGCGGCGGCGCTAGCAGCAGCAACAACGCCGCCAACGGCGGCGCCGGCGCGGGGGCTAGCGCCGGCCGCGGCACGCCGCGCAGCCTGCTCGCGATCGGCGGCGACCGGCAGCTGTCAGCGGCGCTGGCGCGCAACCTCGGATTCGTCGAGGTGGCCGACGGCCGCGTCAGCCGCCTGCACTGCATCATCAGCCTCAGGGCGGGGCCGGGCGGCGGCAGCGGGGGCGGCGAGCAGCAGCAGCAGCATCAGCAGCGGCAGCAGGTGGCTGTCTTGGAGGACTGCAGCAGCAACGGCACATTCATCAACGGGAAGAAGATCGGCAAGGGGGAGTCGGGTGAGGCAGGGCCGGGCCGGGCGCAGTGGATTTGGCGGCCGGGGTGGCCGCGGGGTCGCACGATTGCAAGTGTGGGCGGGCGCCAGGGCTGCGGCGTTGGGACCCCTCTGAACCGCAGCCACGAGACGCCGGCCGGCAGCCCCTCTCCCACTCCGGGCCGCCGCGTCCTCCGCCGCCCGCAGTCGCGCTTTCCGAGGGCGACAAGATCAGCCTGGTCTCGTCGGTCGCCCCCCTGGTGGAGCAGGTGCGGGGGCGTGGGGCGCAGGCCGCGCGCGGTGCCGCGGCGCGCCCGTGCGGCTCGGCCGCCTGCGGGGGCTCGCGCCTTGCTTTGCGGGGCGCCCGAGCACCCTTAGTTCTGCATTGCAGCGGCGCCCGCGTCTCTTCCAATGGGCAGCGCCCTCCCGACTTCCCAGGGAACCCCGCTGCCCGCCCGCCCGCAGTTCTTCCTCTTCCGCCAGGGCGACCCCCGCGACAGCCAGCAGGACGGCGGCGAGGAGCACGCATGGCTCGACTCTGCGGGTGGCGCGAGCGGCGTATACTCGCCGGCGGCAGCGCACTCCCCCAGGTGCGGGTCGGCGTCTACCTTTTTGCGCCGCGCACCAGCGGCGCGCTGCGTTTCCGCGCGGGCTGCTGGATCGCTGGCGCTCACAGTGTGCGTCAGATGCTGCCGGCGACGGGGCTCATCAGACCAGCATCTCAACAACCTGTCCCGCAAGACCCTCGCCGGCGGCTCGTCACCAACCCTCAAATTCCACACGACGAACCCACCCCCGCAGCCGCAACGGCGGCGCTGGCGCCAGCGGTGGGGCAGCGGCGGCGGCGCCGTCCTCCTCCTCTATATTCCGCACCGCGACCAGCCGCTACACCACCGCGGAGCAGTCGACCCTCGAAGACCTGCGGTGCCAGATCTGCCTCAACACGCTGTCAAAATGCGTGGCCCTGGAGCCCTGCGGCCACAACTTCTGCGCGACCTGCCTGTCGCACCACCTGGGGACCCAGCTGCAGAGCGCGCTGCAGCTGACCTGCCCGTTCCGCTGCCCCCCGCCGGAGAGGATCGTGATTAACTACGCAGTGCGGGCGCTGGT
>NW_014008941.1:0-4102 GCF_000611645.1 Monoraphidium neglectum | reverse complement strand
CGCCGCGCCCGCGGCCCCGGCGCCCGGCGGCACTCTCCTCCGCGCCCGCCAGCTTGCCCAGCAGCCTGGCCTGCGCCGCCGCCTGCTGCGGCGCCCCCGACGCGGCGACGAGCTGCGCCGGCGCGACCGACACCTGGCGCGCGCGGCCGCCATCGCCGGCCGACTCCTCCGCCTCGGCCTTGGCCCTGAGCTCCTCCCGCCGCCGCGCCGCGTCCCTAGCCGCCGCCTCCTGCGCCGCCTGCTGCGCGCGGGCCGCGGCCGACATCCGGCCGTCCCGCCCCACCACAAACTGGCGAAACGGCGGCGCGGCCGCGCCATCGTCCCCTCCTCCGCCGCCGCCGCCGCCGCCGCCGCCGCCGTCGGCGCCTGCGCTTGTACCAGCGCCGCCGCCGCCCGGCTGGCCGGGGCGGTTGGCTGTGCCGCCAAAGCGGCGGTTTGCATCAAAGGCGTCTGCAAGCGCCTGCACCCTGCCGCCAAGCAGCTTGGCATTTGTCGGATCCAATAGGATGACGCCCGCGCGCACAGGGGCGTTGTGGATGAGGACCTGGGGGTGGGGCGTCGTTGCAAATCGTGGCGGCGGCGCACAGACAGGATAGGCTCGTGCACAGGCGACCCGCGTGGCGCCGGTACCAGCCAAGCACTCTCTCAAGCCAGCCATTATCAGAAGGGGGCGCCAAGAGCTCCGGGATCCCACGCGCCAACACCGGGTTTGGGCACAGCCGACGCGGCGCTGCCCCGCGCGCTTGCCGCCGGGCGGCCCGGGCGCGTCGGCACCGCTGGCCCGGGCGGCCGCGCCGGCGCAGAATCCACCGCGCGCCCGATGCGGCAGGGATCCCGCCCCAGCCGGCCCCCCACCTTAGTACCGGGCGGCGTCTCATCGCTGAGCCCTGCGACCCCCTGCCGCCACTCCACGCCCTTCGCCGCCAGTCGCCCGTCGTGAAGCTTCAGCACGAGCAGCTGCCCCTGGCCGGCGAGCTGGTAGGTCGGCTTGCTTGCATCGACCACAGACATGATCTAGCCGGCGGAAGCCAGGGGGACAATGACTGGTTGATCCTGGCGGGCACTCCATTAGTCTTTCAAGTGCGGCAAGGGCTGCTGGGAAAGTCATGTGTCGATTGCTGACGTGGCGCCCGACCTTCCCCCTTATCACGCGACCTAACGCACACGCGTGCGTGCGTGCACGCTGGTTCACGCAAGGGCTAAGCCCCACGGCACGCGCAGGACACCCACGCGTGGGGGCTGCTGGGGCCGCCCGAAATGCCCCCAGGGCCCACCTGCAGCACGAGCGGCCCCTTCACACTGGAGGCAGGGGCCCTGCTGACGTCATCAGGCAGGCCGCCGCCGCCAACCTGGTCAATGTGGATTGGGAGGTTCCGGGCAGACGTGGCTGAGCAAATGATAAGTGGATCCGCAAGTCTGCCAGGGCGGCCTCAGCTGGGGAAAAGAAGCCGCTCAGAACGCCGCCAGTCTCTGCAAGTGGCGACCCCTCCTGTCCGCAGGCAACGGCGGCGGCGCCAAGGCGCGGCTGTACAGGCCGGGGGGGCCAGCGAGTTAAGTGTGGGGCAGCGCATAGCTGCCATGCGGCACAAGCAGCGGCTTTCCGGCAGCAGTGGCCGCTCGCCTTCCGCAAGTCGAGGTCTAGCAAGGTGCCGCGCGCGTCGGCGGCAGTCAGGGGGGCGCCGCTGCCGCCCGGCCCGCCTGCCAGGTCAGCGAGGGCATCTGCCAGGGCTTCTGCACCCCAATCGACTCGCCAGCCCTCCTCCTCGAGTGCCTTTTTGACGGCGGCAGGGAGGTCCATCGCCGCTGCCTATGACTGAAGCAAGCAAGCGTCAACGCGCAACGGCGGTGTGTGTGGGGCAGGGTACGGCCGCTGCGTGCCCCGGCTGTGTGTGCTGCCGCTAGGCGGCGACTTAGGATCGGGCAACCTGCGCTTCCAAAACAGCTTCCTCAAAGCCAAATTTTCGAATCAAGCTAGGGCATATACATCAATTCAGCACCCACTGATCTACACGCTGGGCGATCTCTTGTGCTTGCTCTACAGCGTGAGACACACGGACGCGCAGCACCATACACCATCATACCACCAAGTTTGGTTTCCCTCGTTTGTATCATACCGTATCGTGGCTGATCTACCAGGCGCGAAGTGCCATCCCACTTCGCACAGCGCGCTGTAGGTAGTAAGCCCATATTGGACATCTGTACTAGACGACCAGCCACTCCTACCAGTGCTCGCCCCGACATTGCCGCATCGGCATTGGCACACGAAGCTCGAGCCAGACGCGCCGCAGCGGCCGCACGCCTCGCCCCAGCACGAGCAGCCATGACCGTCGCGCAGCCGTGGGTGGAGAAGTACCGCCCCAGGAACGTGGACGAGGTCGCGCACCAGGAGGAGGTGGTGTCCACCCTCAAGAAGTCCCTGGAGACGGCCAACCTGCCGCACCTGCTGTTCTACGGCCCGCCAGGCACGGGCAAGACGTCCACGGCCCTCGCCATCGCGCGGCAGGTGCGCCCGCCGCAGCCGCCGCGCAGCTGCAGGTGGAGGGCCGTTGCAAGCCGCCTTGTCATCACAGGGTGCCAGGCTGGTCAGCGGGACCAGGTCCTGACTGCCAAACACGCCCACATGAGCACATGTTGTCCCCGTTGGATTTCGTCACCCGTCCCGAATGGACGCATGCCGCGCGCCCGTGCCCGCGTCCGCGCCGCCCGCAGCTGTATGGGCCTGAACTGATGAAGACGCGCGTCATGGAGCTGAACGCCTCTGACGAGCGCGGCATCAGCGTCGTGCGGCAGAAGGTGCGGCTGCCGTTGTCTTCCCAGGCCTCGCCCCACACACTGACACACACACGCACACACACACACACGCACGCACGCACAATCACACACTCACAACACCAGCACCATGCGTTGCATCACTCGGGGCCGCTGCACTTGCACCTGCCGCCGTCCAGCCGTCCGCTCCAAGCCTGCAAACCCCTCCCACGCCCCAGGCCCCGCCTCGCTGCGCGGCAGCCCGCACCACCGCCCCTGACGGACCCACAGCCCACTAGCAGCAGCTGCCGAACAGCTGACGAAACCATCCTATCACCGCGGGTGCGCAGGTCAAGTCGTTCGCGGCCGCGTCGGTCGGGCAGCCGGTGCCGGGCTACCCCTGCCCCCCCTACAAACTACTCATCCTCGACGAGGCGGACAGCATGACTCAGGTGCGGCCGCCGGGGGCTGCGGCTCAACGCTGTATACACACCCGGTTTCCACCCTTGCAGTACAATGCAGAAGGATCGCCACCAAAATCCTCTTGCGCCGTCTCCCGGGTCAGCTCGCGAGCAGGAGTGATGCTTGGTCGCTCACTCGGGGGGTTCCAGGGTAGGCTAGCCGCAGCCCTCAGCAGCGGCACCTGCCGGCCCCGCCCCCGCCCTGCGCTCTCCTCCTTGCGCGCAGGACGCCCAGAACGCGCTGCGGCGCACAATGGAGCAGTACTCAAAGGCAAGAGCGAGTTGTGGATGAATGGGGGGGACGGGATCACCCCGCGGCTTGAAGATAGTTTGGAGGGGGGATGACCATCCCTCCCAAGGCAGCCGGGGCAGTGCTGTCGTTCTGTGTGTGTGGGTGTGTGGGTGGAGGGTGGGGGGGTGAGGGCGAGTGGGTGGATGGCGGGGCTTGTGTGGTGAGCCAGTCGCCTTGACCTTCTCGCTGCCATCTGGGACTATCTGAGCCGCTCCCATCCCTTCGGCCTTAGTTTGGCGGTCACCACTTCTGCTGGTGTGGTTCGACAGGCCCAGGGGCGGCTCTGCTCCTACCCTCTTATCTTCCGCACATTTTGCACAGTCCCCCTCCGGCCCGTGCCTGACCGCTGCCTGCTTTTCACTCCGCCCCCCTTCATTCCACACTCGCCGCCGCCTGAAAATCAACTCGCTCCCATGCCAAACCCTGCACTTTGTCGTTTGTTGCGCAGGTGACGCGGTTTTGCTTCATCTGCAACTACGTATCGCGCATCATAGAACCCCTGGCCTCGCGCTGCGCCAAGTTCAGGTTCAAGCCCCTGCACCAGGCCATCATGAAGGTGGGGGGTTGGGGGTGGGGGTGGGAGTGAGCACCCCTTTGGGGG
>NW_014008942.1:0-4103 GCF_000611645.1 Monoraphidium neglectum | reverse complement strand
GATGCTGTCCACTGCCGCCCAGCAGAACGCGTGGGCCGCCCAGATGATGGCCGGCGCCCCCGCCGGCCCCGCCGCCGCCGGCCCCGCGGCCGCGGGCGTCGTGCCCATGACCTTTGCCCAGGCCCAGGCCATGCATGCCGAGATGATGGCCGCCGCCGCCGCGCAGAACGCCTGGGCGGCCAGCATGATGGGATCGCCTTTGCCCAAGCCGGCCTCTGCCGCCATGGCCCCCGCCGCCTCCTCGCCCGCCGCCGCCTCGCCCGCCGCGTCGCCCGCCGCCAAGGCAGCGCACGCCAAGCACCTCCGGGCGGCCGCCGCCTCGCCTGCGGCCAAGCCCTCGCCCGCCGCCAAGCCCACGGCGAGCGCCGCCGCCGTGGTTGCGGCCGCCGCCCCCGCCAAGGGCCAGGCCGCCGCGGTGGTCGCGCCCAACGACGCCGGCGTCGCGCGCTCGACCGACCCCTTTGGCAACCCCGTCATCAATGCCGGCGGCACCATGACGGCCGCGAAGGCTTGAACAGAGTGCCAGCACGACAGCCCCACGGACCCCGAGCTGGCGGGTGCGGCGCATCAGGGGACCCTGGCGCGGGCGCACGGCGCTCCAAGGCTCCGGCCTGCTGGAAACACTGCTCAGGGTGTTGTTGTTCATGTGTGTTCAGAGTATGATATGCCCACGTCTTCCTAGGACTTCACACAGCACTCAACGCAGAGTTCATTTCGCACGCGCGATCGGCCGCTGAAAGGCGGGGTACGGCGCGCCGGCAGCAATGCCGGATTCGGCTTCATTTGTTGAGGCCCAGGGCAAAGATTGATGCACCAATTGTAGCCCATTTTTGCCGCCAGTCTAATCAGTATGTGACGCCCCATTGACAGCAGCGGCGGCAGTGTGCGCTGGCAGCAGGGCAGCATGCTTTATACCAGCTTGGGCCTCGCCCACCGCTGTGGTGCAGTGTCTGCTGGATGCCTGTGGCCGCGTGCAAGGCCCTCACTCACTGCTCATTGCGCCCGTGCGCATTCTCATCGACCTGGCAGCTGAATTCATAATTCAAGTAATTTTTTATGCTGCGCGATTTTGTCTTGCAGGACTGACCCTGCCTGGTGCATATCAGCTTGCCCCTCTTCCCCAGTACGTGCGCCTATTGTGTAAAACAGCCCCAATCAAATCATTCGATTGGCCCCCACCTCGCTCGCAATGGCCCTGAACCCTAGGCCGCCTCATAGCACCCCTGGCTTGCATCATGCAGTCACTGCGTGCGCCAAAACGGTCGCGCCCAGGTGCCCCGGAGAGTATCACATGTGTAATAGAGCCCAATCGCATCAATACAGCCCAATTGCAGCAGCAAAAACACGGAGGGTTGATAAACGCCAGGCTTGGGGGCAGCTCTTGCGGCATCAAGCTGACAAATGTTGTTGTGTGCGCACGTCCACGGCACCCTTGCTTCACAAGAGGGCACAGCAGGGCGCAGTTCTACCTCGCACTGCAGTGGCATGCGCATTGCATGGTTGTTGTGTATGGCTGCGCATATCCACGTGCAAACACTAGGCTGGATGGGATTTCAATCCAGGATGGGACAGAGATTACTGGCCAGACAGACGACCCTATGCACCTGATGCATGCACGCCACATGCTGAGGCTGAGCTCACCAGTACTGTAGCCGAAGCCGCGACAAAACCAGGCGCATTATTGAGTTATGGCATGTGCCCCAGGAAGCACAGCCCAACCCGTTTGGGGGTTCAATGCTTGTTTGCGTTTCACAACAGGAACTGAGCAGGCTAAGGTGCAATGGTGACAGCGCCGCCAAAAATGGATATACGCGACACTCTCGCATGGCATGCGTGCGCCTGGCAGAGGCCAATTCAGGGGGATGCGGGAGGTGGGCGTTGTTGGCATGCAGTGGCACCGCAGGGTGGCGACTACATGTCCTTGTGGCGCAACGAAGGGAGCCGTGCGCGAGCGCGTTGCATATAGTCAGCAGGGGTCAAGGCTACAAGTAGCTTGGGAGTGTTCCCAGCTCAATTCAACCAATAGCAGCAAAATTGTCTGAACAGCTGCTGCTGCTGCTGCTGCTGCTGCTGCTGCTGCTGCTGCTGCTGGTGGCAGCCACGACCGCTGCTGTACCTAGCCCGTGCTGATCGTGGTGAAACGTAGGCAAAATGCTAGAGTGAATGCAACTGAGTTGGCTAAGAGAGAGGGTGGCAACAGGCGGCTGGCGCCTTTGCTTTTAACAGGCTCGTATGTGATATTCTGCGAGCTCCCTTCGTGGGCAGCACAGGGATGGTGAGCCTTACCAGCTGAGCTGCCAATGCTCACAGCTTGCTCGCATTCTCTGCGACCAGGGGCGTCTGTCATGAAGCCTGCCGGCAGCTTGTGCACGCGCGGCCCTGGCCTGTCCTTGGCATCAAATTGCACTGCCAGTGCGTGCCGGTGCTAGCCTCAGCCAGTGCGTGCCCGCTCCACAGCGGGGCGCCCAGTGCACACACGACAATGGCATCAATTGCCATGCCACAATTGCCAGCAGCAACACGCCACCAGTTGGACCTCCAACCAACAATAAACGCTGATGCACATATGTTTGGCTGCTGCTGCCATACGGGCGGCAGCACGCACGATCATCGCGGAACGAGCGCCGGCTGATGCAACCTCCCGCAGCCGGCTGCGAGGCACAGTGCGCTTGCGGCACGCCCCGCGACGCCCGTGCGTGGGAGACTTGAGGTCCTCGGCCACCTTCCCAGCGGGCCATGTGCCCCGCCACCCCGCCCCGCCCCGTCCATGCGATTGTTGGTCGAGTGGCTGTCCCCCATGACGGCCCGTGTGTGCAGCGGCCCAATGTGCGCAGGTGTGCGGCGCCCTCCCGCTGCCGCGGTCGTGGCACCTGTGCCGGGAAAGGCCGTGCTGGCGTGTGGCGCGCCGCGCCGAATTCAGCTGGGATGTGTTGCAACATTGTGCCCAGGGCGGGGCGGGTTGCCATCACCAAAGGTGCCCCTTCGCCTGTCTGGCCCTCGGAAGCTTGTGCTCATGATTGATTTTGGGCTGGTGCCGTGGGAGTGGTGAGGCACTGCAGGCTCAAGGGCACCATGTGAGCCTGCCCCGTGCGAAATGGCGCGATTGCCAGTCGCCGTGCGCGAGGATGACTGCGTCGCCAGCGCTGCTGCCCATGTGTGCAGGGGCGTGATGGTTGTGCTCCATGAGACACTGCCCATGTGGGTTGGCATGCGGCGCCCCCCACGCCATGGTGTCTCCGCTCATCATCGTCGGATTAATTCGTTTCGAAAGCCGCTGACCGTGTCCCTCGGACACCTGATGGCCAATGCACGTGGTGCGTAATTAGTGATGTCGCGCTGCCCACGGGCGTGGTGACGACTCTCAAATCGCATGCAGCTGGATCGTGAGTTATTTTCGTTGGTGTACTTCACTCTCAAGAGCGCTTTGCGAATCAGCGCGTGTGCTCCCTTGGCACTTGCAGCAACAAAAGAGAGCTCGTGCTCGCTGCCCAAAATGGGGCTGCTCGACAACGCGTCCCCGACGATGACGAAGGTCATGGTGGGAATGGTGATCCTGGTCTTTTCGGCCGTCTTCGTCGCCATGTGAGTCCGGAGGCCCGGAGATTTCAGGCGGGGACAGGCCTCGAGGAGCATGTCGGCTCGGCGCGGAGCTCGCGGCCATCTTATGGGATAATACAACTAGTATTTGATTATTGCAATGGCACACGGCAGCCTGGGGAGAATTTTCGCCATGGACTCCCCACGTGTTTGACAAACGCGCGAGCGCCACCGAGGGACACGATTTGGAAATGGCACACGCAGTCGCCACTACTTTGACTGTGGTGGCGCGCCGTGCGCCAGCACGCGTCCGGCGCGACCTGCGGGTGTGGGTGCGCGGTCAACCTGACCCACGCATTGGCCCTCGCGCCAACGGGAGCACCCGTGCGGCCGCTGGCCCGCCTCGCAACACCAGTAGTTGCATCTTCTAAAGCCCCCTCCCTCCTCTCCGGTCCGCCACCCGTCCCCACCCGCCTGGCGCCGTCCCCTACCCGCACTCTAGCTTCATGCACACAGACAAATCTCGACCCCCCACCCCCACCTTTCCCCTCCGCCCCCCACAAACC
>NW_014008943.1:3532-4251 GCF_000611645.1 Monoraphidium neglectum | reverse complement strand
GAGGGGGATGGACCGGCAGCATCGGGTCTGCTTGCAGTCCTTGCGCTGGTGCTGGTCAGCAGGGGGTGCGTGATCAGCGGCGCAACACACTGACGTGCACCAGCTGAGAGACGAACCCCAAACACGCCCCCATCACATGACGCCTCACCGACCCCCTGGCCGCCCTCCCTACTCCATGCTGTCTTCGACGACACCAACCCCGCCCCCCACCTGGATGGTCTTGCCCAGCCCCATCTCGTCCCCCAGGATGCCCCCGGCCCTCTGGGTGTGCAGCTCCCACAGCCACTTGACCGCCGTCCTCTGGTAGTCAAACAGGCGCGACCACAGCCACCCGGGGACGCGGAAGCCGCCGTCAAACACGGCGTCCTCCTCCTCCTCACCATCACTGCCGCCGTTGCCACCCTCCCGCTGCCCCGGCTGCTGCTGCTGCTCCTCCCGCCTCGGGCCCTGCCCCTGCCTGGGCGCTTTATCGCCATTTGCCGCCGACCCCGTGCGCCGCCCGCCACCGCCGCCGCCGCTGCCGCTGCTGCCGCCCCGCATCGCCTCCCAGCGGTCCAGCCGCGCCCTGAAGGCGCCCTCGTCCACGTCATCAAACTCCGCCCCCTCTGCCTCCTCCGCGGCCGCCTCGGCCTCCGCAACCTCCGAGTCCTCGTCGGACCCGCCCTCGGCCGACGCGCTGCCCCTGCCGCTGCCGCCGCCGCCGTCGCGCCGCCGCAGCC
>NW_014008943.1:0-3386 GCF_000611645.1 Monoraphidium neglectum | reverse complement strand
CCGCCGCGGCCGCGGGGCGGCGGCGGCGGCGCCGTCCTCCTGTCCCTCGTCGCCGCTGCTGCCCCTGCCCTCCCCGTTGCTGTCCTCCCCGCTGCTGCTGCTGCCGCTGCTCTCCCACTCGTCCTCGTCTGATCCCTCCAGCACCGCCGCGCGCCGCCGCTTCCCGCGCTTCCCAACCGCGCCCGCCGCGACGGACCGCGCCAGCCCGCGCGCCGTCGCCGCCGCCGCGCCGCCGCGCCGCTGGCGTGGCAGCGTGCTGCGGCGCTTGGGGCGGCGGCTGGCCGCGCCGCCGGCGGCTGCCATCGACTGGGCGAGGCGTGAGGAGCCTGACGCCTGCTGCCAAAAAAGCGGGGACACGCGCCGCACCGCGCTCTCCTGCGGAAACACGCGGCACAGTGCAGCAAAGAGGGTTGGCAAGAATGGCATCTCATTTGGGGGTTATGAGATCTGGGAGGTGGTTGTTATTGAAGTGTGAGACGGTGAGCTCAGCTGACACAGCAGCCCTTGCATGGCCCCACACGACTCTGCCTGTTGTTGCATTCGCGCTTCCAACCGTGCGGCACTGCTTTGCTGCCCCCGCCCTCCCTCTGCAGTTGCCCCTCCTCCTGTGCGCCCGCATGCTAGCAGTAGCAGCCAGCGCGTCCCATGGCAACCCCCTCCCCAAACGAGCCACACCCAACCGACACCAGCCCGCCCACCTGCCGCGGCACATCTTCCGGCGCCATCAGCACGGTCCTCGCCCGCCCCGACCTCAGCGCCGCCGACTCGCTCGCCGCCTTGGCCATGAGCCGCGCCACGTTGCCGCCTGCGGCCCCCTCGCCCGCTGCCTCGTTGCCGCCGCCATCCTCCAGCCCTGCGTCGCCGCCACCGTCGCCGTGGCCCTGCAGGAGTGCTGCAAATTCCCGGTCCACCTCCGCTGGCCCTCGCTGTTGCCCCGCCGCCGCTGGCGTCCCCGGCGCCCGCGGCGGCCGCCCGATGGCAACAGCCTCTGCCCGCCGCTGTGCGACCGCCGCCGTCGTCGCTGCTGCATGTGGCGGCGGCGCGGGCGCCCCCGCTGCCGCTGCCGCCGGCGGCGGCGCGGGCGCCGACCGGACGCGGCGCTCGAAGCCGTCAAGGCGATCAAACGGTGTGAGCACCCCCAGGCGGATGAGCCGGTCCCTCTCCGTCTCCACCAAGCCGCCGCCAGCCATCGGGGCATCCCCGCCCCCGCCACCGCCGCCAGCGTCGCTTGCGGCGCCGGCGCCCCGTTGCCGCTTCCTGCCGCCGCCTTTTGCGCCCTGCGCCCGCTGCAGCTGGAGCTCCCGCTCTTCCTCAAACCGCCGCTGCTGCTCCTCCAAGCCGGGCGCCTCAAGCCCAGCCGTGGCGGCCTGCTGTGCCAGCGCGGAGCGCTGCTGCTGCAGCTGCGAGACTCGCGCGGACATCACGGCCAGCTCGAGGGGCCGGAGGGCGCCGTCTGACGGGTGCTGCTGCTGCGGGCGCTCCTCCTGCAGTGAAGCCAGGAGGATCGCGCAACCGTGTTGCAAAAACAACTCGTGTTCTCGCGTCGAACCTTCCGCACCCGAACGCTAGAGGCGTGCAAAGCTTAAGCGTCAAGCACAGGTGTACACGCGCCAGATAGCACCACGACTCTTCGTGTGCAAGAGCGCCGTCGCGGAGCCATGCCCACCTCCGTGGGTGCAACCGCTTCGCCGCTCCCGCCATCATCCGCCACGGCCTCGCGGGCCGCTGCCACGCGCTGCAGCTCCCACAGCTCCCGGTCAATGGCGCGCAGCTGCGCTAGCAGCGGCGCCGTCCCAGCATCCGCAGCATTGCCTCCCGCAGCAGAGTTCACGCCAGTGGACGCTGCGGCGCCCTGTTCGCTTTCGTCGGCGACGTTGCCTGCATCACGCGCAATCACAACATGCATGGCAGTTCTTGTATGGATTGAAAACGCCGAAAACACTTCCTTCTGTGGGTGTTGTCTGCACACGAAGGCAGTGTGGACAAGGCAGCAGCAGTGGCAGCAGCAGCAGCGCGCATGCTCTTGCTGCAACACACCTTGAGATGCTCCGTCACCGCGTTGCCGGCCCTCCGCCAGCACCTGTGAGTATCAAAGTTGTATTATAATGTACTGCGCTGGTTACCCAGGCACGGTATGGTCGAGGGAGCATGCACGCACCTGATTCAACACCTCGCGCTCCAGGTGCTCTGCAGACACCTGGGCGACACCCAATTGAGCCAGAAAATCATCCGGCTCAACCCCGTCCTCCATGGCTGCGCTCGGGCCCGCGCGTTCAGCTTGCTGCTAGCCCTGGATGAACATGATAGCGTTGCTGAGCGCGGTTTTACGCAAATATGGTTGCTTATAACGGGTTTAAGTGCGTGGGGCTACGGCGGGTCTTCGTAAGAACCGCGTCGTGCGTGCTGCGCATGGGGCGGGAAGCCGCCAGTCACTCATCATCATTGTCAGCACAAATCCTGAGGGCACCATGTCACCGTCGTGAACCAGTGCAGTCGCAATGTCCCAAAAGTTGGCATTTATGATTCCCAGGTTGCAGCGGCTTCAGTCCTCCAGCGGATAACACAGCATGTTTCAAAATTCCCAGGTCAAATGAACTGCCTTGACCTGGGCCTGGGAAAGGACACTGGAGTACCTGGTACCTTGATGCCTGCGCTTACCACAGGCAGGCGGCTGAGAAATATCATGCATGCTTCTTAGGGTAGGCTTTACATAGCATCCATGCAGCCACGCATGTGCACTCGTCATGCACGTATTCATAAAACAGCAGCCGCGTGGAGGTTGCAGCGCGCGCCAGCCCTGGAAGACTGGCGACGACGCCATCAGCCACTGGCGTTGAACAGTGCGCCTGACACGGGAAGGTGCCACTGGTCGCTTCTGGCCAAGCCCCTGCGGCTACCACACAACCCTCATCTGTATGTGATCAACCCTCCTCCAACGCGGGTGCCTCTGGCCAGGTCTGTTCGCCATCTTCCAGCTGATAGAGGACCTGGGCAGGGAGATCCAGGGCAGGGAAGATCGGGTAAGCAGGTTGCAACAGCGAGATCTTAACAGCGGACCAAGTCTCAGGCTTGAGACGGCAAGGCAGGTGTTCCCCTTAAGGGCAGGCGCACGGCATAAATTGCACATGCTTGGGGGGTCAATTCGTGGTTGGCCACAGGACACGGTGCGCCTGTTGCCCTGTCAACCACTGGCCTCCTCTGCCTATCGTCATCCGCTACCCCACCAGAGCCCCCCCCCCCTCACCTGGCGTGTCAGGTCGACTTTGTTGACAAAAGCCATCCCCATCAGCAGCGGCCCGCACCCACCCCGCGCCGTCGCCAACCCCGCTGTGCCTGGAGAGCCGAGCGCCGCCGCCGCCGCCGCCGCTGCCGAGCCCGCCCGCTCC
>NW_014008944.1:0-4105 GCF_000611645.1 Monoraphidium neglectum | reverse complement strand
TGCGCCAGGGCCCAGGGTGGCGGGTTGGTGTGGTGAGGCACAGCGGCTGAGGACCAGCTGCCAGCAGCGGGTAGTAGTCGGCGACAGCACCAGCTTGTACGAGCCCGGGTGCTTGAGGCAGAGTGACACTGTCATGTGCACTCCCTGCAGTGATGGCTAGCCTGCCCAAGCCTGACCCTTGGGGACCCCGGGCGCTCTGCTCACGTGTAATTCAGGGGCGTGTTGTCCGACAGCGCGGCCACCGCGTCCATCCACGGCTGCTGCTGCGTGGTGATGCGGTGCTGCAGCAGCGCGAGCTCCCTGGGACCCATGAGGGTGCCCGGGTGGATGAACGGTGCATCGGGCCCCGGCGCATGCAGGCTCGGCCCTCTGTTGGCCGGCACCACATCGCCGGGGCCCACCCGCCGCGCGCGCTCGGCGAGCTCTAGGGGGGCAGACAAGGGTGACGATTGCGTGCGAAAGGTTGTGAACCGTGCAGTATCACTCGGCCGGCCAGCAGCAGTCACTGCGCGCAGCAGCGTGCTGCAAGCGGTGCCGCTTCGCACCTCGGCGCCACGGATTTGGGTGTTGGTGGGAGAAAATAGGGCGTGCTTGTTCGTTACTTCCGCCTGTGTTGGCGCCTCTCCTAAGCAGCAGCGCAGGCTGCTGGAAGTCCTGGACACCCGCGCTCGCGCGTCCTCGCGCGGGCAGGGACGCCCTGACCGCTGCTGACGGAGAGATAGAGAAAATAAGTACCAACAACTGGAATAAAAGGGCCCGCGCCACGGTCGCCAGTGCTGCTATACTGCGAAAGTCGCTCCTCCCTCTTCGTGAATCTCTGCACGCTGAGTACTGTACAGCATGCGTATAAAGGGTGATTGAACTGATTGGACACTAGCGTGAAGCTGAGCTGCACTCCGATGTTTGTCAAGACTGGTATCGAAACCACTCCTGGAAATGGGGGGCACCGGCTGGGGTGGCTAGGATAACGCCGTGATGCTTTGGGCCAGTGTGGGGCCGGGCATGTATGGGTGGGCAAGTCTGCAGCTGTCGACCATTGCGAAAGTCATCCCGTCAGCTCAAATGTATCTTACAAGTGCCACACTCATGTACATTGCAAGGAAAAGGCAGCAGCTGGGCACACTGCGACAGCTGCTGCTTTGGCAGTCAAAGTTTGACCACCGCATCTGGTCCGCTCCTCTCTGCACGATTGCACAAGCTGGATTGTCAGGAAAGTTCAACTCCACACAGTCGACGCAACAGGATCAAGAGATGTTTGCGCCGACCAGGGTCGGGGCGGTGACAGGGCCTGCGCTGGTGAGCATCACCTCTCCCTTGTAGTTTGCAACCCTGCGTGCATGCAAACGAGAGCAGCAAGTTTGCTGTATGCATGTGTACATCAGCATCGCAAACAGTACACGCACAACAATACATCTGGGGTGTGCTATTTTGATGAAAGAGGCAGGGCAGAGGGTGTGTGAGCGCGCGTCTGCGCATGTGTGCATGTTGGCGTACGCGGCTGTGTGTGTGCCGCGCGCAGGGCTCGCAGACCTAACGCTCTCCCTTCCTTTTCGTTTACCCCACCTGTCCGCGTCCGTCTTCAGATCCGGCTGCACCGCCTCCCAGATTTTCTTCTTCTGCACGCGGTTGGGCTCAGCAGGCGCGCCCTGTGGCCGAGCAGCGGCAGCAGCGGCAGCGGCAGCAGTGGCAGCGGCAGCGGCAGCGGCGGCGGCGGCGGCGGCGTCAGCGGCGGTAACGGCGCCTGCAGCGTGGTGGCAGGCGGGGCCGGGTGGCAGGCGGGGCCGTCCCGCAAAGGCTCAAGCCTCCCCGTCCCTCTGCTGTCCCCGGTTGCTGGCTGCTGCATTCTGGAATAGGCATGCCTCCCCCGCCCCTCTGCAACCACCACGGTCCCTTCCTCCCAAAACGCTCGCCCGGCGCATGCGCCCCCCCACCTGCTCCTTGCCACCCTCGCCAAACCACACGCGCTCCCCCACCGCCGCGCCCTCCGGCGGCGCGAGCGGCTCCACCGCGTCGTGCGCGGCGTTGCTGGCACAGAGCAGCATGCCGTGCGACTTAATGCCGCGCATGTTGCGGGCCTTCAGGTTGCAGAGGACGACAACGCGGCGGTCCTGGGTGGGCGGCGATTTGTTGCATGCAACGCGTCGCGTCAGGCGCTCTGTGCTGCCAGGTGTTTCGAGGTGCCGCCTTGAGGCTGCAGCCAACCTCCGGGCATGTGAGACCCCGTCCTGCCCGGCCCTCTCCTGTTACCCCGCGCCGGTGCCTCATGGATCAAGAATCCGCCCGCGCGGCATGCTCACCTGCATCTCCTCTAGCGGCACGAACTGCACCAGTCCCGACACGATCGTGCGCATCTCTGACTCCCCAACATCGACCTCCTCCACAAACAGGCTGTCCGCATCGGGGTGGCGCTCGCACTTGGCCACGCGCCCTATCCGGATGTCGAGCGCGGCTGCCGGGCTTGCGGGGGCTGCTGCTACCTCATCAGCCGCCGCGGCGTCGGCAGTGGCAGCTGAGTATGTGAGGCGTGGGCAGAAAGCCACGGGCACGTCAGGTGCACAGCAGAGGTTGTGCCAATGAGAGGCCAACCAATCCCTCCTGTGCCTTGACCGAACAGGAACGTATGACGACATGTTGCCCCATGCAGGTCGTGAACAGGGTCATGCATGCACATGCCTGAAGCAGACGAGTGAACAAGCACGCATTTGCACCTGCTGCGTCGGTGCTCGCCGCCATCAGCCGCGCCCAGCGCTCATGCTGCCATTTAGCCGCTGCAATTGCGGTGCTGCTATGACCTACATGCCCTACTCGATGGGCAAAGCTACGCTGAGCGATGCCTGATGTGCGCAAAAGATTAGATCTGCACGCCATGTTTGCTCCGCCGCAACCGTCTCACACGTTGATACGACTAATACACATTTTCTATGCACACATCCAACACGGCTGCTCTTGACCTGCAAGCAGTGTGGTCAATGCCTCTTCATCTCCTGAGACTGTGATTGCGCGTGTGGGCTCAGCTGCAGTTCGAACCGAAAATCCAAACCTGGCATTGCACAGAGACGCGTGGTCAGCTCTCTCCTATGCAACCGTGACGCCCCTTTCCCTCTCATCTGTGTGTGCCCCCCCTCCCTGCTCACACAATTGCGGGGTTGCTCAAGCGGCTCTGCCTGCTGGACTGCACACAGGTGAGGCGCAGTGCAGGCGAAAGCGCGCAAGGGTACCACGGGTATCATCGACTCAAGACGGTTCCGAGAGTTACATTCTGAGGGCTGCATGAATGCGGCTGGGGTCCCTGTTGTTTTGGGGCTGCGATGCGTGTGTCCCCGCTGCAAAACAACCATGGACAGGCCGCTCCGTCAATGTACATGCAGACGGCGGTGCCTGAAGAGTAGGTTTGATTGGCAGGCGTACTGTGTTCGCTTGGTATCCATGCAACCCGGCTGTAGCACCATGAAGAAGGCTGTTGAAGAGACAGAACAAATGTAGGTGGGTAGTGCGGCACGCGGGCGTCGTCCTTGACGCAATGAAGTCCCGTCTCAAGAAATTGCGCGCAATAAGCCCAGAGGGGATGCCAACGCTTTCTTCCATGCACTGCCAAAAGGGTAGCTGGCAACAAGGGAGGCAGCAAGGGGATGCCGGCGATCTCTGGGGCGGATGGGGCCGCGCACGCCCAAAAGCACGCACACTTTAAGTGCGACCACTGCCGCCCGTTGTGAAGGCATGCAGCTGCTGCAAGCACGTGAAGCCGACCAGGCAGCGAGTGCGGGTTGAATTGAAGACTGTCAAGATTCCAAGATGCGCCTCGCGTGACAGCGTGACGATGAGCACTGCGAAATCGCCCTTTCCACAGCAGTGCGGGCGCGTGTCTCTTGCAGGGTCAGGGATGTGGCTATTAGAAAGATGGCACCTAGCCATACAGCCGGCAGAAACTACACGAGATACGGTTTCCCTAGATAAGAAAGGCAAAGTGAGGCAGCTGCGCAGGGTACGTGCGACAGACCCAGCTGTGCGGCAAGGAAGGGGTGTGACAAAACAAGGCAACCCACAAAGGGTGAGAGCGCCCAATTCAAGGTTTCAGGGCCAAGAGAAGGTCATCACCGTCGTCGTT
>NW_014008945.1:3551-4581 GCF_000611645.1 Monoraphidium neglectum | reverse complement strand
CGGCCGCCGCGCACGCGGCGCCGCGGGCGGCGCCGCCCGCCTCGCCGCCGCCGCCGCTGCCAGAGGCGCCGCCGCCATTCGCGCCCGCCGCGGGCGCGGACGGCGAGGAGATGCGCGTGAACCCCTTCCTGCTGACTTTCCGGTCGACGGTCACCGAGGGCCACTTTCTGGGGGAGGTCGCCAAGCTGCGGTGGCCGGTGCTGATGTTTGTGTTCCTGTTTGATTGCGTATGCTTCACCTTCCGCATCGCCGCCAAGCTGGCCAACCGCAGCGGCGGCGCCGACGGGGCGCAAGGTGAGGGCACATGGGGCGGGCGGGGACGGTGGTTTCGGGAGCCTCGCGGCGGTGTGCGTGATCGGAGCGCAGCGGCGCGCGCTTTGCGTGGGGCCGGCGTGCGCGCGCTGCCAGCAGGTGGCGGGACCCCAGCCATCCGGCTGCCGAATTTCTCGCTTTTTCACGCTGCAGGGTTTGGTCTCAATCCCTTTCGGCCCCTGGCACCCACGCTCCTGTCCCCTCCAGCCCCCCACACCACCATGTGCATTCCGTCGCTCCCACACACACACACACACCCTCGCCGCCCCCGCATGCGGCCGCCCCCAGCCTGCACCCAGCCAATGGAGATCGCCCGCGAGATGGGCCACCAGCTGGCGAACATGGGCATGCTGTATATCCTGCTAGGCCTGCTCAACCGCCGCGCGCGCCGCTCGGGCGACGCAGCGGCGCGGCAGGAGGAGGTGCTGCTGTCAGCCGTGATGGCGCTGGCGATCAGCAACCTGCTGGCCAGCCTGCGGGCGGACAATGCACAGGACTATGTGTACATGTCCTACTTCCTCATAGCCACCACCACGTTCTTGAAGATCAGATGGTGAGTTGATCCCGGGGGGTGGGGGGGCTAAGGGGCGCAAGGCATTCAAGAGGAGAGGGGGAGGCAGGCGGTTGCAGGGGCAGCAGGGGTAGTGGCAGCCTGGGGGCGTGACGGCGCCGGCGGCGGCAGCGGGAAAGGCAGCGGCGGTGGTGTGTGGCGTAGGGG
>NW_014008945.1:1942-3398 GCF_000611645.1 Monoraphidium neglectum | reverse complement strand
GCGTAGGGGGGCGGGACGCGGGTGCAGCGCAGGTGCAAAGGGGGGTGCAGCGGGGCGCAGCGCAGTACAGCGTCTGTTTGCAGCTGAAGTGCGCACCCTGTGAGGCCGGCTCCTTACGTTTCTCCTTTTGCCGCCCATTGCGTAACCACCGCGCCAGGTGGGTCGGCACCGGCCTGCTGGCGGCCCCCATGATCGCCGCCCACATCCGCCACGGCTCCCCCGCCGCCGCCGCCGCGGTCGCCGCCGCCGCGCGCGCCGTCGCGGGCGGGGCGCCGTGGGAGCTGCCGTGGCGGGCGCTGTCTGCGGAGTGGATGCTGGGCGGCGCGGCGGATGGCGCGGGCGCAGGCGCGGGCGCTGGCGGCGGCGCGGGGATACTGCCGCCGGATGCTGTGGTTCACATCACAGTCGCCTGGGCGGTGGGCGGGCTCATGTCGTACCTGTCTGATTGGTACCGGAGGTGCGTAGCGGTGGGAGGCAACGCTTGATCGCTTTTTTGGACTGGGGCTGCGGGGCTTGCACGACCTTGGGGGCTGGCGAAGGCGGGCGGATGGCAGCGCTGGGTGGGTTGGCAACACGAGGGGCGCCGGGCCGCTGGAGGAGGCGCGGCCGGGGTGTCCGAACTGGGATCTCACGCCGGCAGCTTTGACCTCCTGCCCAGGGTCAGGTGCCCCCGCAGCTGGCAACCCCCAACCGCCAACGCAAACGCCCCCTTTCCGCGCTCTCGTTCGGCTTTCTGATGCGGGCGCACGCGGCGCGATCGGAATACGAGCAGGCAGATGTACGCACACGCGCGCCTGGCGGCCGCGGCGCACGCCAAGGAGCTTACTGAGGCGCGCGCCAGGGTGGCGGCGGAGCGCGGGCTGGCGGCGGCGCAGCAGCAGGCGGCACAGCGCGCGCTGAGCATCGCGCGGGAGAAGGCGGCCAACGAGGCCAAGAGCGAGTTCATGAGCCTGATGTGGGTGACGTCATCGTGACGTGCCTGGGGTTGGGCCCCCTGGGGTTGGGGGTGGCCGTCGGGTGTGAGGCGCGGCCTAGGGGATGGGCGCAGCAGTGGTGGTGTTCGTAGGGAGGGCCCGCGCCGCGCGCTGCAGCCGTCGCCTCGTGTGGGTGTGCTGAGGCCAGGCGCTTGTGCTGAGGCCTCGGGAGACCGGGAGGGCAGCGCGCAGGCGCAAGCAGCGGCCGCTCGCAGCAGAGGCCCTGAATGGTGGCTCGCCGGGCGCGGGTGCTCATCGCCACTCTTGGCGCACGAGCACCCGCGGCTCGCGCACTAGGCATGGACCGGCGTTTGAAATCAATCGTCTTGACAACGCCTCCCCCTCAAACACACCCGCATGCCTGCGCCCCCGCCCTCCCCCCCAAACGCACACGCACACACACGCACGCACGCACGCACACACACACGCACGCACACACACAAACACACACACACACACACGCACGCACGCACGCACACACA
>NW_014008945.1:0-1620 GCF_000611645.1 Monoraphidium neglectum | reverse complement strand
CACGCACACACACACGCACGCACACACACAAACACACACACACACACACGCACGCACGCACGCACACACATACGCACGCACACACACACACCCACGCACGCACGCACACACACACACGCTCTCACACCCGCACACACCGCCGACACTCTCCAGGTGCCACGAGGTGCGCACGCCGCTCAACGGCTGCCTGGCCAGCGCTGAGATGCTGCTAGAGACCCCCCTGGCGGAGGAGCAGCGGGAGCTGGCCAAAACAATCCGCGTCAGCGGCTCCATCCTGTTGTCAACCGTGGGTGTTCATTTTGGGGGGCGGGGAGAGGGGGTGGCGCGGTCCTTTCGCGTGCGACCGCTGAGCAGCAGCGGCGTGCAGAGGGGGGCGCGCCGGCCCGCTGCCTAGCCCCTCTGCACGCGGTCGCGCGGTGGCGCCATGCGGCTGCCCTGAAACGGGACGTGGCGCCGCATGACATCACACGTCATGTCCAGCGTCCTGTGGCGTGATGCGCATGGTGCAGCGGCGCGTGTGCTGATCACAAGGCCTGGACGCTTTAATTGCTGTCCATCCCACACGACACTCCTCACACCCCCTCACCCCACCCCTCCTCAACTCCCATCACACGACCTCTTTCCCCCCCCCTCAAGGTCTCCAACTTCCTCGACTTCTTCAAGCTCGAGGCTGGCAAGCGCCTCGACACCGTGCGGTCCGAGGTTCTGCTGTCAGACCTCGTCGGCGACGTCCACTGCATCATAGAGGCCATGTGCGGCCGCGGCGGCGCCGTGGCGCTGCTCCCGCCGGACCTCTCAGCCGCGCCGGCCGCGCCCGTGCTCTGCGACGCCGACCGGCTGCGCGGCGTGCTGCTGAACCTGGCGACCAACGCGGCCAAGTTTACGCGCAGCGGCCACATCTGCCTGCGCGTCGGGGAGGTGCCCGCGGACGGGTACCCGGTGCCGCCGCCGGGATACGCCGGGATCACCATCCGGCCGTGCACGCCGCATGGGCAGCAGCGCGGAAGGTGGGCGGGGCCTGTGGGCGCGTTAAGGGCAGGTGGCGCCTTGGGGGCGGGCATGGGGGTCTGCTGTGCTGGTTGGTGTGCTTGCTTTGTGAACCTTGGGGAGAAAAGCCGTCGCTTGTCATTTGCAGTGAGAGTACAGCGCCAAGGGCGATGTTTGCTGCGGGAGTGGATCTGTGCATGCAGTTGCGGGAGACAGCGCTCTAGTGCGGGTGTGCATGTTCCCTGCTAGGGCACGATGACGTCACAATGACACCCCCCCACATACACACACACCAACACACACACCTTGGCCTCCCTACGCCCACAACCTCTCTGCACCACCTCCGCAGCGGCTCCGGCGCTGTCGCGGCAACGCAAGATGCGACAGCGGCGGCGGCCGCAGCGGCGGCGGCCAGCGTGGACGCCCTCGAATCTGCTGTCAACGATGCTGGCGGCAGCGGCGGCGCGCACCTCGACCCTCTGGTGGCTGGCGCCGCCCGCTGGCTGCGTGAGCGGCGGCGGCAGGGGCGCATGGTGCGGGAGTGCAGCTTCGACGCCGGCTTCAAGGAGGCGCAGCACGCGGCCGCGGCGGCGGCGGCGTCGCCCGCGGCGCGGCGGCGCGGCAGCACGGGCG